>NW_007248777.1:323738-335693 GCF_000164805.1 Carlito syrichta
GCCTCCCCGGGGCCCTCAGGCTGCTCTCTGGCGGAGAAACCGAGGCCGGGCACCCGAGGCACACAGCTAGGACAAGGCAGGAGGGCGTCCTGCGACCCCAGAGCCTCCTCTCCTGGCCTCTGCCCGGCCGTAGCGCTGCGCGGCCCTGGGAGGCTCTTGGAGCGACGGGCCAGGGCGTCCAGGGGGCCCACAGGAGGCGTCCTCTGCCATGACTTTGTCCTGGATCGACCTCTTCACAACGTCCAGCACCCAGTGCCCAGCCCTGTCCCCGGCCGGGCCCCTGGTGCCTCTGGAAGCTTCCCTTGGACCCTCTGTGGCCGCCCTGGACTCGAGGCCGCGGCGTTCTTTGATCTCCCCTCTCCAGGCTGCCCTGGACTCCCTGAGCTGTTTACGATCAGAGTGTCCAATCGTGAGCTCCCACTGAGCTCCAGGCGCCTGCCGGACGCAGCCTCAGTTAGCCCATAGCCACCCTGAGAGGCAGGGGCCAGGGCCAGGAAGAAACGGGCTTGAAGGGGCAAAGTCGCCCGGCCCTGAACAGGGACCAAGCCACACCGCGAGCCCCCGGGCCACACGGTCTCTCCCCCGCCCGCCCCCGGACGCGGGGTGGGGAGGGGGTTCTGGTCTCTACTGAGAACGTCCCCCTCCTTGGGTGCCGGGATGGACCCCTGGGGCTTCATTTTCCCAGAAGACCCTGATGTGGGAGCTCCTTCCTTGGATTGGGGGCTGGGTTTTTTTAAGTTATTTTGAGTCAGGGTCTCACCCTGTCCCCCAGGATGGAGTGCCGTGGTACGATCACGGCTCACAGCAGCCTCGACCTCCTGATCCTCCTGCCTCAGCCTCCCAGAGTGCTGGGATTGCTGGCATGAGCCCCGCACACCCGGTCCAGGGACCGGGTGTCTAATGTGTGCAGAGATCCTTCCCAAGCTCCCTCTCTCGTCTCCAGACCCAGCCGGCTGTCCCGTGTGGGGCCCCAGGGCAAGGAAGTATCCGTCATCTTTTCTCTTGGCTGCAGGAAGGGGATTGGCGGAGGACCTGGCGGGCGGGCGGTGAGCAGGCCAGGCCGTGGGGTCCCAGATGCCAAGTGCCGAGGCAGGCCCGGGCAGGAGGGCGGGGCGGCCGGCTCGAGTTGGCTGGGTCTTATCAGGGCTGGAGCTGAGGCCGGGGATCCAGGGAGGTCAGCCTGCTTATTTGCTTTCTGCCTGCTTTTGGCCAAAAGGGATCAAAGGTGAAGCAGACCCTCCGCTCTGGGGCCTCCCACTCGCCCTGCCTCCCTTGGAGCCTGAGAACAGTGAGCCCCAGATGTGAGCGGGAGGCCTTGTCGTCACCACAGCTTCCCGGGCGCCGCCACCGCCCCGGGCCCTGGAAGGACTGAGTGTTTTGCAGGAACAGGGCTCCGATTTCTGCAGATCACCCAGCGGGTGACCGCTTGCTATCCCCACTTGAAAGAGGAGGACATCGCGGCACTCAGGGGGACGTCTCTCGCCAGCGGTCGCCCGGGGCTCGCTGCCTCCCAGGCCGTGCCCTTCGGACTCCAGCCTCCGCCCTGCTCCCGGTGGAGATTTCCATGAAGAAGAAACGAGGGCAGTGGGGCCCAACGGCACACACCCGGCTGCAGACGTCCCCAGAGCCCCTCAGCGGCGTAGCCCATTCAGGGGCTGCAGACGCCCCAGCAAGACACGGAAGGCTGAAGGCAGTCGCGTGAGAGGCAGTAGGGAGCGGTGGGGACTGTGGTGAACCGGAGAGCCCAGAGCTGTGCCTTGGCATCAGCTTTCACGGCCTTGTGCATGGGGGACCCGGGATGGCCGGGGCGTTGGGGCCAGCCAGGACTCCAGATGTTGTCTGTGAGATCACCGGGGCTTTTCACATGGAAATACAGAAGTGGAAGGCGAGGGCCCATGTTTATTCTCTGCTGACTGTGCTCTCTGCTGGCACCTGGATTACACATCTCATGCTCTCCACGCTTGGAACGCCTGTTTTTTAAAATTTCCTAATTTTCTCCGTGAACGTTTCCCCAGTATATTTCCTGCTTTGGTCCTCACCCTTCCCATCATTTTCACAACTTCATGCTGTGTGAGCCTGAAGATCGTTTTATCCGATTAGAAAACCCTGCGGGGAAGGTCACGCCCTTCCATTGCATCCAGTGGACGCGTGCCGGCCGCATTGCCGTGTGCAGGGTGTGGCAGGGCCCCGGCCCCTTATTCTCCTCTTGCTTCGTGCCCTGGGGAAGATTTTTTGAGTTTTCTTCCACCCTCTCTGGATTTTGGGAGCCCTGGCGAAACCCCAGCCGTCTGAGCCATGTGGCCACGCCCCACCTCCCGGGCACCCCCCAGCTTGGGCTGCCTGGCCCCGCGAGAGCCAAACACGCTGTCATTCCAAGATAACCCTGTCCCAGGCGGGGAGGTCTCGGCCGGAGCTCGGGCGGGCCGGCTGAGAAAGCCGGGAAGTTTGCGGCCTGACCCGCGCCGTGGGAAGCTGGGTGCCCACTTCCGTCGGGCGCAGCCAGATAAGCCGGGAGGCCAGGTCTTCCTGCCCAAGCTCCAGGAGGCTCCTTGCTGACCAGCTCCAAAAACAACAATCGAAAATAACCCGTGTGGCATGCTTTTTAAAGAGCAAAGCAAATAGAGACAAGAAAACGCGCTCCGTCGGTCCAGGAGTATCAGCGGAGACTCCTTGGTCCTACGTGTCGCTTGGGGGGCCGGGGTGGGGCGGGTTCCCACAGCCGCGGTCTGAAGCTTGGGGAGACGCAGTAAAACGAGGTGCGTTCCAGGAAAGGTCGGGCATAAAAGGATGAAGCAGGCGACTGCCCAGGCAGGGGCTTGGAGAGGGTCCCTCCGTGGAGGTGACATTTGCTGAGACGGGGATGATGAGAACAGACAGCTGGGGACTCCCATCCTCACTGGCAACCCAGACATCCAGGAAAACCGTGACGTCTGCATGTATACCTGCCAAACTTCTTTTCCTAATTATATGTTTATATTTGCGTTTTGTTATTTATCTATCTAACTTTCTCTTGTAATTTAATGTTCATTTTTATTGACAAAGTCTCACTGTGCTGTCCAGGCTGGTCTTGGACTCCTGGGCTCTAGCGATCCTCCTGCCTCGGCCTCCCAAAAGTGCTGGGATGACAGGCGTGAGCCATCGCACCTGGCTCTCTTTAATTTCTATATTACATGTTTGCACTTTCTAAACACCAAAAGTGGCCACGTCATGGTTTGTAACTGCCTTCTCTTTCCTACTCGATGCCTCAGTTTCCCCATCTGTCAACTGGGGTTGTTCTTAGGAGCCATTCTGCAGGAGTGACGTGAAGATTTGCCAAGAAAGTGACCGTGCAACACCACTGGCCCAAAGGGTAGCCAGTATCCGTGTGTGTGTGTGTGTGTGTTTGTTTTGAGTTGGAGTCTCCCTCCATCGCCCAGCCTGGAGTGCAGTGGCACGCTCACAGCCACCCTAGTGTTGACCCGCTGGGCTCTGGTGGTCCTTCTGCCTCAGCCTTCCAAGTAGCCAGAACCACAGGCGCACTCCCACGCCCGGCTAATTTCTTTCTTTTTTTTTTTGGGTTGGAGTCTCACTTGGTTGCCCAGACTGGAGTGCAGCGGCCGCTCTCGGCCACCACAGCCTCGACCTGCCGGGCTCTGGCGATCCTTCCGCCTCAGCCTTCCGAGTAGCTGGAATTACAGGTGTGCGCTACCACGCCCAGCTGATTTTTTGATTTATTGTAGAGATGAGGTCTCGCTGCCCAGGCGGGTCTCGAACCCGCGGGCTCAGGCAATCCACTCACCTCAGCCTTCCAAAGGCGCAGGATTACAGGCTGAGCCACCGAGCCCGGCTAATTTCTTATTATTTATTGTGGAGACGAGGTCTCGCCAAGTTGCCCAGGCAGGTCTCAAACCCGTGGGCTCAGGCAACCCACTCGCCTCGGCCTCCCAGAGTGCTGGGCTGACAGGCTGCGCTTGTTTTTATTATCCGTTTAGTACGTGTCGCCATGGGTCCTGAGAGGCGGACACGGATGTCTCCGTCTTGGAGGTGAGATTTGAAGGCTCAGGAGGTCAAACGCTGAAGGCCACGATGTCAGCCAGGTGGGGAGAGGGCTGATGCCACTCCCGCGACCCCCGCCAGCCTCCACGGGGTGAGGCCTCCACCGGATGTCGTGCCTGCCTCCTGGAGGAGGAAGTCGGGGCTGAGGCCAGGCCTTCTCCCTGGTGTTTTCTTCCTCTCTGCGATTCTGTTTGTTCCTGTGAACACCGCACTTATCTGATGTCACAGGTTTTGGGAAGCCAAACCAGACATAAATACCCCGTGCTGTGCTCTGAGGTATTGTGCCGCGTGATACGTGCATCCGTGCTGGGCAGGCAGAGCGCGTGGAGCTGAGGGTGTCAGGGCGTGCTCTCGGGTCCAAAGTCGTCCGCGTCTTTGGTGGGAGGCAGGCCGCCGTCACCAGGCTGGGTGCTGGGTGCTCACGTCCTCCCCGGGGGTGTCCAGAACGGCTGGGGGTGAGGGCTTGGTGGGGGGAGGCACCTGCCAGCACTGCTGTGTCCGCACTCTCCAAGGACACCGTGGAGGAGGCCGCCGGACAGGGCGCCAGGCCGGGACATGCCGGTACCGGCCATCTTCCAGCAGATTCTGGTTGACCCGAAAATCCCGTCTGGTTTTCCTGTGCCTTTTGAGGACGGTGCTCAAGGCCCTGACTCCCTCCTGCGATCCAGGGGTCAGGAGGCCTGCAAAACCCCACCTCCGGCTGCAGACTTGGCCGCTTCCTGGCTCCACGCATTCGGTTATCCACACGCAGCCAGAGGGATCCTGGGAAAGCCCGCATCAGGGCCGGTCCCTCCCCTGCTCAGAACCCCCCGTGGCTCCCACGTACTTGGGGAAAAGTCAAGTGCTTACGGCGGCCTCCACCTCCTCACGCATTCATCGCACAGGCTTCTCCCCAGCGAAGGTTCGGGGCCAGAGCCGCACTCGCACCCGGGCCAGCCCGTCTCCGAGACCATCTTCTCCCCGCCCTTGCTGGGCCCCTGTCTCCTGTCGGTGGAGATTATTCAAGATCAAAGCTTTTCGAAACGCCATTTCAAAGAAGGCTAAGCCCTTTTGCCTGAACCCTCACTTGTCCAGCCTATAAAAAGGATGAAAGGGAGACTGCCCTGGGCGGGAGGGCCAGGCGGCCGTGGCCTCCTCCCGGGCCGAGGCCTGCAGCGCCTTGCTGGAATCCTGGGCTCCCGGGGCTTTGGAAAACACCAGCCCAGGCTTCCTCAAGGCCTTTCGGAAAGTCTTTGGGCCCAAGGGGGCGTCTCTGGCCTTTCACGCCAAAATGTTGCACTGAAGACGGGCACGCACTCAACCAAACACACAAGCAAGCCCAGAGCCTCCCACAGGCAGAAGGACAGGCGGGAAGGGTCCTCGCCCCCAGCTGGCCCGTCGCTTCCCCCGGCATGGCCGCTGTCCCCAGGGCTCTGTCCGCCGGCCAAGAGGCCAGTGCAGCCCCTCGCTTTGGAACACACGCACATGCACTCACACACACGGGACACGCACCCACACAGGCACGCACACGCACAACGCACATACGTGTGCACACACATGCAGGTACACACCCGCACCCCCCCGGGGCCGTTGACAGCCACCACTTGGCAGCTCCTGTTTGGCGGTTAATGGATCGTCTCGGCACGCGTTTCGAGTCGGTACTGGGATGCACCCGTCCCTTTAGCGGCGGCACCGGGTGGACAGACGCTTCATGTCCGTGGCGAGAGGGGCCCGTCCTTGGGTGCCCAGGTTGCCTCTAGTCTCGCTGCGTAAAGGGCTGCGGCGAAGGCCTCGGGGCCCTTGGGCGCGCAGCGGTAATGGAGGAGTCTGCTTCCCTCCCTCCTTCTCTCCCTCCCTCTTTCTTTCCTTCCTCTCTCTGTTTCTTTTTTCTCATTTATGTTTTCCGATGGTTATTCCATGAACACGTCCCGCGTGTATGATAATTAAAAGGCTCTGTGGACGGGCCCAGGACGCGGTGTTGGCCAAGATCGAGGAACAGCCACGTGCCCAGGCACAGTGAGAAAGAGGCTCCGGGCTCCGCCACGAGGCCATCTGCCCGGGTGCTGTGGTGGGCGTCCCGAGCTGAGGCCGTCCTCGTCACGACGGTCCGGAGTGCGGATCTGGGTTCAAGTTCTGGCTGTGCCACTGGCTCGCTGGGGGACCCCGGGCAGACCTCTCAGCCTGGCGGGTGGGCTCTGGGCTCCGTCCTGTGGGGACAGAGGTGATGTCACCCCACCTGCCAGAGAAGCGAAAGAGGCAGGGAAGGCAGCCCTGGCCTTCTTGTCTCACCAGCGGAGGCCCTGCCCTCGTCGGGCCTGGAAGCCATCCCCAGGCCTCCCCAGCACCCGGCGCACACCGGCCACACCCCAACGATAGCCCCTGTGTCTCCATGCCCGCCCCATCCAGCCCCCTGCAACCATGGGTTTCGCCTGGCATCCTGCCTCCCGCCCCCAGTACACCAGGCTCATCCTGCCCCAGGGCCTTTGCACCTGCCCTTCCTGACAGCAGGACCAGGTGGGGCAAGGGCGGTGCTCAGCCGGCCTCCGGCACCCCGCCCAGAGCCCACGCCCCTGGTGTCCTGGGTGCCCGGCCGAGAGCCTCACCCTCGCTAAGGTCTGCTGCCAGCCAGGCACTTCCCATCACCTGGGACTCAGCCTCCTGCTCTCAGCGAGGCCGGGAGTCTCAGCCTCCACACGGTCACCCCTCGTCACCCTTCTTACAGGTCATTTGCTCCGTGCCCCTAGATCACAGGCTCTGTGAGGGCCGGGACTGCGTCTGCCCCTCCCCAGATACGCCCCAGGGGCTGGCCCGGCAATGGCTTCAGGCGGCAGCAACTGTCTGTGGTGAATGAATGAACGCATGGATGAGCTGGTCTGGAACAGAGCTGGGATTCGAACCCAGGCTCGCCTGCCTCCAAAGCTGGGCGTCCCAGCCATGCCCTAGAAAGGCAGGGGTCGGACCGGACCGCCAGGAGCATTGACGGCAGCCGCATCCCCGCCTGCCCTGTCGGGAACCCTGCGTCCCAAGGACAGATGTCCCAGGGAAGCTTCTGGCGGGGAGGCCCTGGTCCCGGCCCCAGGGGCGCGCTGAGCCTCGGGCCCGTGGCAGCCGTGGCCCCCCTTCCCCGTTCCAGTTTTTATTTTTAGCGTCCAGCCTCTGGGCACGGGGACGTCCTTAGGAAAAGTCCGGCGAGAGGGCGAGGGCAGCGGTGTTGAAATCCACCGGGAAAGTAGGTCAGGCTGCGCCGCTGGCCACACTCCAGGCGATAAGGCCTCAAGTTTAATAACGTGGCGGCCGGGCGGTGACATAATTCATCTCTAGGAGGAAACGGCAATTAGGGACCGTTGTGCAATCAGGACGAGCCTCCTTGCAGCTCGTAAAAGCGGGAGGAGGAAGAGGCCCCGCCATCCCGGCTGAGCCTCCAGAGGGGGTGGGAGGTACCCTGTGTCCGCCCCCCACTCAGGACCCAGGAACGGGGAGCGCAGAGGGCGGGCCGGGCCCCTGCTCTGTGCCGGGCTGGGCTGGGCTGGGGCTGGGACCTGAGCCATGAAGACGCCGGGCGTCCCCCTGGGCTGAGGTCTGGTCGCTATCTTGACGCTGCCTTGTCAGAGCAGAAGGTCGCTTTGCTGATCGAGTGGACGGTGCGGGAGACGCCCCTGGCCCCTGCCTCGGCCCCACTCCAAGCCTCCAGTTATTGTGGCATCCGGTCTCTCCTGGGTTTGTTTCTCTCTGCCTGGGCCTTCCACCAGCACCGTCCGCTTTGATGATCCGTTTGTGAAAAGCGACCAGGTCCACCTCGGCCCTCTGCCCTTCCGTAAACAGGCCAGGCATGTGCACACCGCGGGACCTTTGCACATGCCATGCCCTCTGCTGGAATGCTCTCCCCCAGAGACCAGGGGCTCGCCCCCACCTCCTTCAGGTCTTCACACAAACGCCAGCTTCCCGTTGAAGTCAGCTCACCAGCAAGCCCCCTGGGCACTGCCCACCCATGGCCCTGCCCACCTGCGGGCCTGCTTTGTGCCTATCCGTGGTGCTCACCTCCAGGTTATCCTACCACGTGGACGGTATCGGCTGGCTGGTCCCACCAGGACGCCGAGGCCACCGGCACCAGCAGAGGGATTCTGTCCTCCTTGTCCCCAGCTGCACCTCCAGTGCTAGGAACGGTGTCTGGGACGCAGGAGGGGCACAGCAAACGCCGGTGAACGAACGAATGAATGAATGAGTGCTATTATTACTGTCATGAGAGAAGCTAGATGTTGGCTAGCCTGGCATGGGGGCTGCCTTGAACGGCCTGAGGTCAAGCCCTCGTGGACGCTGCTGGTGGGGCCACAGTTGGCGTAGCAGGGCTGCCTCGGCTCTCCCCACCACCCAGCCTGTCTGGAAAGTTCCTCGGCCACTTCTAGCACGATGGTAAACACATGCGCCGCTGCCCCGCCTGCCAGCAACAGTCTCGTGCAGGGGAGCAAAGCTCTGTGTGCAGAGGGGGTTCCTTCATAGCAGCGTGTGCACAGACACGCACACACATGCACACACGTGCGCGCACACACACACGCTGACTCCCTCGGTCAGGGACACCCCCCCACACATGCACTCACGCTCGACGATGCATGCACGCACATGTTGTCATCCGCACACCCAGACCCACACCTGCTCACACGCACACACAGGCTCACTCGCCTTCTTTTTTCGTTGTTATGAGTCGGAGTCTCACCCCGCTGCCCAGGCTGGAGTGCAGTGGCACACCCTCGGCCCCCGCAGCCTCGACCTGCCGGGCTCCGGCGATCCTTCTGCCTCGGCCTTCCCAGCAGCTGAAGCTACAGGCACGTGCCACCATGCCTGGCTTATTTTTTGGGCCTATTGTAGAGACGAGGTCTTGCCAAGTTGCCCAGGCTGGTCTCGAACCCTGTTCTCAGGCAATCCTCTCACCTCCGCCTCCCAAAGTGCTGGGAGCCACCATGCCTGGCCTAAAGTTTGGTTTTCAAAGAAGTAAATTCAGGGTTTTGGGGGTGGTTTGAGTTGGGGTCTCACTCTGTCACTCAGGCTCAACACAGCTCACCACAGCCTCCACCTGCTGGGCCCAGGTTGCTCCATATACTTTTTTTTTTTGGAGTCAGAGTCTCACTCTGTCACCCAGACTGGAATGCAGTGACTGCTCCCAGCCACCACAGCCTCCACCTACTGGGCTCAGGCGATCCTTCCGCCTCAGCCTTCCAAGTGGCAAGAACTACAAGCGTGAGCCACCACGCCCTGCTAATTTGTTGATATATTGTAGAGACGAGATCTCACCAAGTTGCCCAGGCGGGTCTTGAACCCCTGGACTCGGGCAGTCCTCTCGTCTCAGCCTCCCAAAGTGCTGGGATGACAGGCTTGAGCCACCACGCCCGGCCCACTCGCCTTCTTGAAGTCGTGTGTTCACACGTCAAAAACAGCCAGCCCGGCCACACCTCCTGGGTCACACACCCGCCCCGAAGGCCAGCCCAGTGTGCGGTTCTGGCCACGGGCTGGGGATCCAGGGAGCGACTCCTGGCTGGTGCATGCCCTGACCACCCCTGCCTCTCCTCTCTGTCCTGCTCAGCGTAGGCAACCTGGACCAGGGCCAGCTCTGTCGGCTGTGGCTGCATGATGCCCGCGTCTGCCCTGACAGCGTCGCCTGGGGCCAGGTCTACCCGCCTGCTCCACCCCACCCCTGGGTGCAGGCCCTGCTGACATCAGGCGGTCTCTGGGCCTGCCTGGCACCGACGGAGAGGAAGGAAGCAATCCGTCCCAGCTGTGGAGCCGACCCCAGGGGCCTGGGACAGGCCCGGTGCTCCGTGACCTGTCCCTGGTGCTGGATCTGATGGGGCTGAGGGCTGGACTGCCCACCCTGTGCCCACCGGGGCATCATGGCCCAGGCCGGACAGTCCTCTGAGACGCTCAGGCTCTGTGACGTGTCCGGGTGGCCAGCATGCCCGTCCCCGAGCACAGACGCCGCCAACACCCCCCGACCACAGGTGTACACCAGGCCCCGTCCCATGTCCCCCTGGGTGAGTCTTTAAATGCTCAGATCACCCTGTGGGGTGCTGGCACCAACTTACCTTCACGAAACTGAGGCGTGGAGCGGCCTGGGGACAGACTGAGCGGCGGGACTCCACGGCCGGTGCTCCATCCCCAAGCATGGCTCTGGCTGACCGCTTTTGTGCGCTTTAGGTTTGTGTCTGTCTGTGTGTTTTAATATTTTTATGTTTTGGAATCAAGGTCTCTGTCAACCAGGCTGGAGGGCAGCGGCACATTCGTGGCCACTGCCGCCTTGGCCTCCTGGGCTCAGGCGATCCTCCTGCCTCAGCCTCCCGAGCAGCTGGGACTACAGGCACGCATGGCCCCACCTGGCTCACTTTTGGATGTTTTTTCTGTAGAGACGAGGTCTCGCGGTGTTGCCCAGGCTGGTCTCAAACTCCTGGGCTCAAGCAATCCTCCCCCTCGGCCTCCCAAAGTGCTGGGATTTCAGGTGTGAGCCCCTGCCCCCGGCCTTGTAGGCATCAATTCTACCCCCAGGTGGACATCACCTGTTCCCGCTTCGGGCCGGGGCGAGTGCAGGCTCAGGGGGCGGGTCAGAAACCCAAGGGCACACAGCCCGCTGCCGCGAGGCGAGGCCAGGGCCCTGAGCAGGGCTGCAGGCACAGGGCGAGGCCGGGGCAGGCGGGACGCAGGCATGGCCGGCGGCGGCAGCCTGGCCCAGGGAGTGCACGCTGAGTGGAAACCGGGAGGGAGCCTCAGCGGGACAGCAGCAGCCTGCACCGATTAGACACCGACTCAGTCCCTGGGCCCGTACTAAGGACTTTGCATGGACCGGCTCGTTCAGTTCTCCCAACCACCTGTCAGCCCATATTACAGTGGGGGAAACTGAGGCACATAAAACACATGTCACATCTCCAGGGTCCCAGCTCCGAGGGCAGAGCCACATGGGAATCGGCTGGTCCAGCGACATCGCGCTTCTCTTAACCGCCGGCCCCGGCAGCCTCGCCAGCCTCCCTCCTGTGCTGTGTGTGCCCTGTCTGCCCTGGAGACATTTCCGCCCAAGGTCCTCTCCTGGCCTCACCGGGGGAGAGGGGCCGGCAGCAGGAGAGAGGTCAAAGGCAGGCCTCCAGCCGCAGCCTTCGGATCCCGGCTGTGCCGTGTGAGGCTGTGTGACCTCGGACCAGGCCCTTGGCCTCTCTGAGCCTCCCCTTCCTCGTCTGTGAAATCTACGACGACCCCACAGGACTCACTGAGCCGGGCATGGAGCTGCCAGGCCCGCCGTGTGCCGCACTCCGCTACCTGCCCAGGGCTGTCGGGGCGTGACGCGGCCTGGTGGCGACTTCGCAAAGCACGCACCCTCTCCCATTTTACCAGCAGAGAAACTCCAAATACCACCTCCGCACCAGAAGCTTCCAAACACGCATCTCCGGTCTTGAGCTGAGTCATGAATGTCCAGCGAGGACGCACCACGCCAGGGCACACCTGGGCCCCCACCGAGACGGGGGCTCGTCCTCCTCCCAAGAGGAGGCCAGCTGCAGGAGGTCTCGCCAAGGTGTCCGGGCTGGTCTCGGGCCGGCGGGCTCCACTCGCGAGTCACTGACCCCCGCGGATCAGTGTGGCTGCTCTCAAGCACCTGAGACCTGCGACCTGCCCCTTCTGCCTTCCTCGCCACAGGAGGTGGCATCCTCTGTCCCGCCGGGGCCCAGGCCGGAGCCCTGAGGGTCCTCACGGACCCCCCGGTCCCCCCTCCTCTCTGTCAGCCTCCACCCGGGACTCCCCCAGCCTCCAAGCCTCCGCAGCCCCGCCTGGCATGAGCAGTCAGCCACGCTTGCTTGGGTCGCCCCGTTCCGCCGTTGTCCCATTCCACCCCCACTCAGCCCCCTCCCGTGGCCCCGGCGCCATCCCGAGGAGTAGGCGAGGTCCTGGCAGCGGCCCGCAAGTCCCAGG
>NW_007248777.1:336762-341264 GCF_000164805.1 Carlito syrichta
GGAGCATGAGGCCCGGCTCGGTGGCTCAGCCTGTCACCCCAGTACTGTGGGAGGCGGAGGCCCGAGGATTGCCTGAGCCCGCAGGTTCGAGACCCGCCTGGGCAACTGGGTGAGACCTTGTCCCTACAATAAACCAAAAATCAGCCGGGTGTAGCAGCGTGTGCCTGTAGTTCTGGCTACTTGGAAGGCTGAGGCGGAAGGATCGCCAGAGCCCAGCGGGTGGACGATGGGGTGGCCGTGAGCATGTGTCCCACTGCATTCCAGTCTGGGCGACAGAGTGAGACGCCAACTCAAAAAAAAAAAAAAGAGGAACACGAGCCCATCAGCAAACAGTGTATCCACGTATTTCTTTGTATGTTATTTTATTTAGAGAGGCAAGATCCCTCCCAGGCTGGGGTGCAGAGGCACAATCACAGCTCACTGCAGCCTCGACCTCCTGGGCTCCAGCGGTCCTCCCAACCTCAGCCTCCCAAGTGACTGGGACCTCTTGCTCTGCTGCCCAGGCTTGCCTTAAGCTCCTGGCCTCAAGGGATCCTCTCATTTCAGCCTCCCAAAGTGCTGGAATTGAGCCGCGATGCCCAGCCAGCAAACACTTTTTAAGAAGGAACAGCAAGAGGCTCACAAGCTCTAGCAGACAGGCTTTGTCTGATTTATGTGTACACGCGACAGAACCGTACTCTTTGTATACATTTATTTGTATATGTGTATATACATTCGACAGAATCACACCATGCATGTGGTCAAGTCTTAGCTCTGTCGCCTAGGGCTGTGCCGTAAGAACACGGTCACCCCCCCATACCCCTCCCCTGGAGTCCACTCTCCCTGAGGGGTCACCCTCAGCCGCCATGAAAAGCAGCAGTGGCCGGGCTCGGTGGCTCAGCCTGTAATCCCGCGCCTTTGGGAGGCTGAGGTGAGTGGATTGCCTGAGCCCGTGGGTTCGAGACCCGCCTGGGCAGCGATAAATCAAAAAATCAGCTGGGCGTGGTAGCGCACGCCTGTAGTTCCAGCTACTCGGAAAGCTGAGGCGGAAGGATCGCCGGAGCCCAGCAGGTCGAGGCTGCGATGGCAGGGAGCGGCCACTGCACTCCAGTCTGGGCGACAGAGTGAGACTCCAACTCAAAAAAAAAAAAAAAAAAGAAAAGAAAAGCCAGGTGGGGGCCACGCTCTTGTAAGCGGAGCCCCGTGGTGAGTGAGTCCGGGTGGGCTTGTCTGCCATGTCTCCAGGGACCGGCTCCATCGCCCACGGGGGCAGGACTCAGACTCGCACCCGGGGCAGCCCCACGGGCGTCTGTCAGCCCAGGCAGGGGGGCAGGCGGGGGCCACAGAGCCCCTCCAGGCCAGGGACAGGGTGCCTGCAGCCTGCAGGGCCTTCCCGGCATCTCCCGGTCCGTCTGGCTGCCCCCCATCCACGTGGCTGCGGGGCGGCGGCGGCTGTGGTCCTGTCCGGGCACAGGGTCACCCCCTCCGAGCGGATCCCGCAGGTGTGCAGAGGGCCTGGGGTGAGGTGAGTGCCGGGCCAGCGGGGCTGTTTGCAGGTTGCCTGGAGACAAGGCCTCCCGCCCGCTGGCCCGAGGTGCGCCTTGTCATTTCGATCTGCTGCGTCAGGCCTGTGGTGGGGACGTCCGGGCTTACTCACCACGTCCTGTGTTCATGGACATTTTGTTTTCCCCGCCAGAATGTCACTCGATGAGCACGACCGTGGTGAGCACCCCCGCCGCGCTCCGCGCCCACGTGCTCCCACGACCCCCCCCACGGGAGCACGCCAGCCCCCCACTCACCGTCCGAGTGTCACCTGGAGACACCCCTTGGGACGGCCGTTGCGGCCATCTGAATGTCCCCTACTGGTACCAAGGGAGGGACCGTCCCATCCACGGACCGGTCAACTTCATTCTCTGACGCGTCACATGCCGTTTAAATCATTGGGGTCTTCTTCTTGCCTTGTCACTTCGTTTCACTGCTCTCTTCTTTTCTTTGGTGACAGCCCTTTTCTGTCTGGGACCGAGGTTTTGCTTTTTACCTGCATATCCAGTGGACCATACTTCACTGACGGAGGTGCACAGCTCCAGCATGGCGAACTGCGCCCACTCAGCGCGGTTTCTCCACCTGGCGCTGCCGACCCACACTCTGGGTTGGGTCTTTCTCTGCTGTGGGGACTGTCCGACGCCCTGTGGGAGTCCAGCGGCGTCTCTGGTCGAGCTAGGAGTCCCGCCCACACCCACAAGGACCGCAGGCATCTCCACACGTTGCCTGGTGCGTCCGTGGAGGTGAGACCGCTCGGGGGGGGCGGGAAGAGCCTCTGCTCACGGTCCTGGGCCTTGGCCCGTGTGTGCCCGGGGATCCCCGCCCCTCGCGGCCTCTGTGCTCGGCTGCCAACGTTTCCCCAGCCCGAGACCCGGCTTCAGATCCGACGCCCGCCCAACCTGCAGGGCTCTGAGCCTCGGGGTCCCAAGCCGAGAACGGGGGTGACGACTCTGCCCGGGCAGCGGGGCTGCGAGACGTCGAGTGGAGGCCGGTGAGGCCGGTGTGAATGCCCCGCCCTTCCTCACGGTGTGTCTTCATTTAGCTGAAGGACATCACGGAGCTCTTGCCGTGCGCCAGGCCCTGCGCCGGGCTCTGGACCCAGGGACGTGCCAGCCACGGTCCACGTGCTCTCCCGGGGAAACAGGGCGCGCCAGCCGGTCGCTGCGTGAGCTAGAACAGCGTCCTCATGATGACCTGCACTGACCAAGCTGGGCGGACCCCAGACACACAGCGTGGCCGAGAACGCCTGGCGGGCTGGCGAGGAGGTGACGTCCCGGCAGGAGCAGCAGGGAAGGGAGACCCCGCCGGGGCGGCCCTGAGGCTGCAGCCTGATCTGGGACTGGAGCCCGGAGAGCTCCCTCAGGCTGCCCCCACCGCGGCCCACGGGGTCCCCCCCAGCCATTTCCCGGGAGAGCCAGGGAGGGCCGGGCTCAGGGCAGGGCAGGAGGTGCAAGCAGGCCCAGGGCCAGGTGGGCCGGGACCGGGACCCGGACCTGCCCGCCCAGGGGCCCGTGGTGCCTCCTCCTTCTGACTGGGGCTCTTCCGGATCCCACCCTGAGACGCCTCGCCACCCCGTCAGGTGGGGCCCAGCAGCCCCAGGCCGGGCGTTTCTTGGCCCCCTGGCCCAGCTGCCCGCCCAGGACCGCAGCAACAAGGGTGTGGAACTGAGCCGGGCTGCCTTGGTCGCGGGAGGCGGCCGTGCCCGCCGTCCCTGGTCCCGACCCTGGGGAGCCAGCGTGGGCTGGGCAGGGGCACGGGCGGAGGGCACACGCCTCGCCAAGGCCACGTCCCGCAGTGTCGGCGTCCTCCTCCCGGCAGTGAGAGAACGGGGTATGACAGGCACAGGCCACGCAGTCACAGACAGTGACTCTGTCTCCCAGCCTCTGCAGTGAGCCGCGGCCACGGGGCCGGGTGACCACCCTGCCCGGGCAGTGGTGCTGCCAGACCCCGAGTGAAGCATGGGTGAGGCCAGTGCGAATGCCCCGCCCTTCCTCACCGAGTGTCTTCATTTAGCCGACTGACAGCAACTGAGCTCTTGCCGTGCTCCAGGGGAGGCGGCACGGGCCACGGGACGCACGCAGGCGACCTCACCCACGGCCTGTCTCTCTTTCCTCAGCCCGGACCGCAGACACGATGGCGCGGCCAGCGCGGCCATGTGGGTCTGCCTGGAAGCTGTGGGTCGAGGGTGACGGAGCCAGACAGAAGGGACCAGGCTTCCAGAACGACTCCGCGGAGCCAGCCCGGCACGCCGGTCTCAGCCCCGCCACCCGCGTGTGCGAAAGGAACGTCTGTGCCGCCGCGCCCCAGAGGGCCTCTGTCCCAGCGGCTCGGACGGCAGCCTGACTTCGCCTGGGCCTTTCATCCGGCCAGGGGTTGGGCGGGCGGGCTCTCCGGAGGAGGCAGCTTCTACATGGAGGCTTGATAACGAGGAAAGTTTTTTCCAGCAGCGTCCAGGAGAGGCACAGCCCACAGGCAAATCCAGGGCCAGGCTGAGAGTGGCATGGCTGTCCAAGGTCCCCCGGTGGGCGGAGAGAGGGGCTGGGAGCTGGCAAGACCCGCCAGGCGACACCGGGAGAAGCCGGAAGCCCTTTGGACTTTGCCCCGAGGGTAAGGGGGAGCCAAGGGAGACTGGAGGCAGGTGGAAGAGGAGGTCGGGCGGCTTCTTCGAAGGATCTCTCCGCTGCATTCAGGAAAGACAAAAACGGAGGCCCCACAGATCCCAGGGGGCAAAGCAGAGCCGGTTCCCGCGCTCAGGGCGTCTGCCGCCTGGCGGGGCGAGAACGAGTCAGTCCCACGCATCCCCAGCAAGTGCGGCGGGGCAGTGCCTGGGGGTCAGAAGAGCTTTCCTGGGCACAGCAAAGGGACCAGGGTGGGGCAGCCCCGGGCAGAGGGCACGCACGGACTGGGTTGAGGTGTCCCGCAGAAGACAATGGTGGAGCTGGAGGGGCGGGCACAGCTGGGGGAGCGGGCACCTCGGGGCG
>NW_007248777.1:341524-345565 GCF_000164805.1 Carlito syrichta
GTGGCCGCGGCGGGCGGGGGTTTGTCTTCGGGGTCTGGAGCCCAGCGTGGCCCGGTCCCATTCTGCTGCCGGGGAGCGCCGCCCAGGCTCCCTGCCTGGAGTGGGTCCCAGGCGGCCTGGGGCACCTCGCGGGAGCCCGGTGGACAGGCGGCCGGCCCCAGTGTCTCAGGGAGCGGCGTTGGTGTTTGGGGCGTAAACTCGCTGGGAGCCAGGGACTGGGCTGCCCCACCCCAGCCACAGAGGGAGTCATTTCAGGTCCACATCAGTGGGCGGTTCTCACTCCCCATCTGCGATGGGCTTGGAAGTAAAGACGCAACATCATCTTGGCCAGTGGGAAGCCTGCAGGGGGCATCTGGGGAGGGTTTTCTCCCTCGTGCAAGGAGGCACGTGGCTCGTCTCTGCTCGACCTCGTCATATCTGGGTGTGATGCCCAGAGCCGTGGCAGCTGTCTTGAAGCCATGAGGCGAGGGCCCATAACTGCCCAGCAGGGCAGAGCAGGAAAGGGAAGGAGAGTCGCTGTTCCCTCTGGGCGCCTCCAAATCATACAGCCCGACCGTGAAGTTATGCCCCCTCCTCGCTTTCTTAGGTCAAGGGCTGCATCCTCGAGACTGGAGACAGTCAAAGGCTCCCTACCCCACCTCACTGAATCCCCTCCACAACCCTCTGAGGTGCATGCTACGATGACAGCCATTTGCACGCAAGGAAACCAAGGCTCAGGCCAGTTGGAGGAATGTCCCAAGGTCACAGGGACAGCAGGTCGCAGAGGGGGGACTTGGGTGAGGCTGGTCTGACTGGAGAGCCCACTGGGCTGGAGCTGCGACCTCCGCTGACAAGTCTCTCCCCGTCACGTTTGTAGCCGGAAACCATCACCCTGCTGTCTTTTTCCCTGGAAAACGGTTGTTAGGGCCGGTGGGAACCTCGGTGGGGGCCGCGTCCCTTTGTACACAGTGAATGGCTTTGATTACATGTTTCTGGCTTCTCCCCACCCGCATTGGTCACACAGTGTCACCAAATCATTTCTTGTGTAAACAGCCGTCTGGCGTGGAGCCGGCGGTTCCCGCAGCGGGAAGGTGAAAATGAAACTTGCGCTCCCAGCCCAGAAAGCAATCGCCGGTCAGCAGGACGGAATTGGGGTCAATGACCGAGCCGGGCAGAGGCTGCCGGGCCCCAGCACTCGGGGGGGAGCAGAGAAGGGCCGTGGGGGGCTTGCCCCAAGAGCTGTTTCCTAGCGGAATTTGTGGCGTGCTTGCCAGACAGCGAACCGGAGGAGGGTGGGGGAGGAGCGAGGGAGGAAAGGGGGAGGGAGGAGGGAAGGAGATTTCTATAATCACCTGTGGACTCAGAGCTCAAATTCTTAATATGCAAAGAGTTCTTGCAAAACAATAAGAAGAGGTGAGCACCTTATTAAAAATCAGCTGTTCACACACGAGGAAGCACAAAAGGCCAGCAAACACAGGACACACACTGGCTCCACCCAGCAGTAATCAAGGAAACGCAAATAAAAGCTAGAGATATATCGTTTTCTGCCTACCAGACCGGCAGAGACCGAAAAGACAGTCCACGCCCCGTGCTGCAGAAGGTGCCTGGAGATGGGGGTTCATCTTCTGCCGAGGGGTCTCTGGGCAGAACCTCAGCGGGGCAGAACTTCAACGCAACCCGGAAATGTCCCTTGGGGGCATCCAGTCTGAGAGGCAATAGGCCGTGGGCTCGCTAGGGGTGGGCGCTCGTGGTAGCGTTGCTCAGGACAGTGAAAAACTGGGCAGAAGTCCAAAATGCCAAACTATGGAAGCGTCATTAAGCAAACCCTGATTCTCTAGAATGAAATGCTGCATTAAAAATCATGCAAAGTTGTATTAAATAAATATAAAGTATTGTGTTAAGCTGTATAAAAATACCCATTAAGCTGGGCAGGGTGGCGCACACCCATCATCCCAGTACTTTGAGAGGCGAGAGGATGGCCTGAGCCCAGGGGTTCGAGACCCGCCTGGGCAACGTGGCGAGACCTCGTCTCCACAATACATCAAATAATTAGCCAGGTGTGGTGGTGCACGCCCGTAGTGTGTGCTGTGGTTCCAACTACTTGAAAGGCTAAGGAAGAAGGACACCCGAGTCCGGCGGGTCGAGGCTGCAGTGACCGTGAGCATACCATTGCACTCCAGCCTGGCGACAGAGTGAGACTCTGACTCCAAACCAAATCAAAACAAAGCAACTTATTAAAATGGCACTAGAGAGGAATGGCCATGACACCATTGAGAAAAACATTTCCCGTGTGGGGGCCCATTTGCACTATCGTGTAAGCGCAGGTGTGGACGACGCGTGTTAAAGGGATTCCAGCAGCTGTTCCCCAAGACATCGGCCGTGCTTGTTTCTGGGTGGGGGGTTTTGAGCAGTTCGCATTCTTTTGAATCAGGGTTTCTCACCCTGGGCCCTGCTGACATGTTGGGGTCTACCATTTTCCACGGCAGGGGCCAGGCTGGACGCGGTGGACTGGCGAGCAGTCCCCCCGCCCACCGCTTTCGTAACAACCACCAACAATGTACCCAGACACGGCCACAGGGTCCCGGGGACAAAGCTGCCCTCGGCTGAGAACCACTGTTTTAAATGCTTTTCTGCATAATTTAAATATTTTAGCAACAAGCATGGATTGTTATCATAAACAGAAAAACAAACACATTTTGAAAAAAATTCAGTAAAGCCGCTTGTGGTTCTGTGAACTGGCCGTGGATTCGGTCAGCAGAATTCAGGTCGGAGCACAGAAATCTGTCGTCTCTTCGGTGGGATGCAAGGTTCTGCTGAAATGTCTGGGCATTTCGCGAGGCTTTCCTGCTTGGTCTTTGCTCCAGGAGTAACTTCTTCTTTCCTCCAGCTCTGAGCCTGATCAAGCAGGATGGGCATTCTTCCCAGGTGACCCTCCCTCTTCTGGGGGGCCGTTGCCTTCCTGGCTCCAAGGCTGATTTTCTTTTTTTTCGAGTTGGAGTCTCACTCTGTCGCCCAGACTGGAGTGCAGTGGCCGCTCCTGGACACCGCAGCCTCGACCTGCTGGGCTCCGGCGATCCTTCCGCCTCAGCCTTCCAAGTAGCTGGAACTACAGGCGTGTGCTACCACACCCGGCTGATTTTTGATTTATTGTGGAGATGAGGTCTCGCCAAGTTGCCCAGGCGGGTCTCGAACCCGCGGGCTCAGGCAATCCACTCGCCCAGCCTCCCAAGGCATGGGATTACAGGCTGAGCCACCAAGCCCGGCTTAAATTTTTTACTTTAAGTGTGTGGGGTACAATTCAGGGTTAGGTCTACCAACGTCCACTGGGCAGGTTCCCTTGTGGATGAGGTGGGCCCCCTGCCTGGCAGTTTCCCGCCACTGCCAATCCCTTTCTCACCGTGTTAGGATCATCGTTCAAGGCCCGCTCAGGACTGAGAACCTGGGTTCTTTGTTCTGTGACAGACCACTCGGTGTCAGGGCCTCTGAGTCCACCCAAGGCTGACTCTCCCACTCTCACCCCCAGCGGCGGCTCCTGGCCCAGGGCGGATGGGTGAGCAGTTTCGAGCTTAGGGAAGACGTGGTGAGGTGGGCTTCCGGAAAAGACTCGTCCCTGGCGGCCACTCAGGAGGTCGCCGTCTCTCAGAATCAGCCCTGGCGTGGTGGCGCTTGTTTGAACGCCAGGAAGAAAACCAGCCAGAGACCCCTCAACGCGCAGAAGCGGGCGAGTGGGAGCCCTGACCCAACCAGGCCGCGAGGCTCCCCGGGAATGGGAGCCAATAACACCCCTTGATCTTTTAGATCAGTTTGAGCTGAGCTGCTCATTCTTGCAGCCCAAACTGCCTGACACAGCCCCCCCGCCCCCCGCAGCCCCGGCCTGAGATCTGCCTTCCTGCCGTCTCCGCCAGCACGCTTGGACGCTCCCTGGTTGCCAGGCCTGGAGGGGCGGGGACGACCCAGGCACAGCCCGCCTTGGAGGAGCTTGAGGCGGGGGCCGGGGTGGGGAGGATGGGCGGCTGGCGGCGGGTGGCCGGTGGTGCTGTGATCGCAGGACGCGGAGACCCA
>NW_007248777.1:345673-348337 GCF_000164805.1 Carlito syrichta
AGAGGGCGCCGGGGTGGCCCTCTCCCTCCTCGGTGCCCTCCGGCGGCCGGCCGAGAAGAGGGCGCCCCGTGGAGGCCCCGCGATCCCACTCCAAGGAGGCAAGGCCCAGGTTTCGGCAGAGGCTCACCACGGCTGGTCCTCGGTCCTCAGCATTCTGGCTGAACCAGCCGCCTGGCAGAGGGCAGGAATCGCCCCAGGTTCGAACGGCGGATGTGGAGTCACCGAATGACCCTAAAGAGTCCAAAACTTCGGCCAGTGTGGTGGCTCACACCTGTGATCCCAGTATTGTGGGAGGCCAAGGAGGGCGGATCACTTGAGCTCACCTGGGCAACACAGTGAGACCTTATCTCTCTCTAAAAAAAGCAACTGGGCATGGTGGTGCACACCTGTAGTCCCAGCTATTCAGGAGGCTGAGGCGGAAGGATCACCTGAGCCCAGGAGGTTGAGGCTGTGGTGAGCTGTGATTGCATCACTGCCTTCCAGCCTGGGTAACAGAGTAAGACCCCCCCGGCTCAAAAAACTATATATATATGTGTGTAAAGTTTCAATGGTGGTTGGTGGGCCTCTAACAGACCCTCCAGGGAAGTCGGGGAAAGCTTCTTGGAAGAGGCAGCACTTGAGCTGAGAGTTGAAGGTTGAGGAGTTCCCTTGGCAAAGCTGGAAGAGAATGATTTTCAGACAGAGGGAACAGCCCGTGCAAAGGCCCCGTGGCAGGAAGGAGTGGGTACGGACATGTCTTTTCATGGTCCTGACAACAGGCCTGTGAGGCAGGTCTCGTGAGAGCCATTTGACAGAAGAGGAAATTGAGGCAGAGAACCAAGTGACCTGCCCAGGGACACCCAGCCAGGCAGCAGCGGAGATGGAACCCGAACTTGTGTCTGTGGTCATCACACCTGGCCAGGCCCTGGGGAACCAGCCGGCCCTCTCTGCCTGCTGGGCCATCTGTCTTCTGGGAGCAAGAGGACCCCTCTCCCGCGAGCCGCCCTCCGAGAAGGCGCAAACATCCAGACAGGGCCACGGTGCCACCTCGGGCCCCAGGCCTTTCGGTTTAGAAATGTGTCACCATTTATTCTAAGAATGCCGTATCCACATGCAATGGATTTATATTATTTTCTTTTGGCTTTTGGCTTTTCTTTCTTTTATCTTTCTTCCTTCCTTTTTTTTTTTTTTTTTTGAGTTGGGGTCCCACTCTGTTGCCCAGGCTGGAGTACAGTGGTACGAGCCTGGCTCACCGCAGCCTCGACCTCCTGGGCTCAGGTGATCCTCCTGACTCTGCCTCCCAAGTAGCTGGGGCTACAGGTGCATGCCACCATGCCTGGCTATTTTTTTTTTTTCGTTGTTTCTTGTAGAGATATGGTCTTTCCATGTTGTCCAGGCTGGTCATGACCTCCTGGACTCAAGTAATCCTCCTGCCTCAGCCTCCCAAAGTGCTGGGGTTACAGGTATGAGCCATCACACCTGGCCAATTTATATTATTTTTAAGGGAATACATGCATATTTTATAAATGTCCCCACACCTGGCCAATTTATATTATTTTTAAGGGAATATATGCATATTTTATAAATGTCCCCACTTGCATTCTTTTTTTTTTTTTTTTTTTTTGAGTTGGAGTCTCCCTCTGTCGCCCAGACTGGAGTGCAGTGGCTGCTCCCGGCCACTGCGGCCTCGACCCGCTGGGCTCTGGCGATCCTTCTGCCTCAGCCTTCCAAGTAGCCGGAACTACAGGCGTGCGCTACCACACCCAGCTAATCATTCTAACATGAATATCAATTGGTGTAATCCACACACACACACACACACACACACACACACAAACTTCTTGGGATTCTCAATAATTTACTTTTATTGCATCGGAAATAGAGATAGAGTCTTGCTATGTTGCCCAAGTAGACAGGGTCTTGCTATGTTGTCCAGGCTGGTCTTGACCTCCTGCCCTCGAGCAAGCCTCCCGCCTCAGCCTCCTGCAGTGCAGGGATGACTGGCGCGAGCCACCGCGCACAGCCGGTGATTTTGTGAGATGTGAGGGGACAGGAACGCCCCTCCCCCGTCCCCGGCGTCCTCCTTTCTCCCCTGCCCTCCCCCAGGGAAGTCTGCACGCAGCGTCTTTGGACAGGCCGGGCCAGGCCAGGACACCGAGCACAGGAACCCCGGAGTCTCCAAGGTCGAGGGGAGCAGGAAGAGCCGGGTCCTGCGAGGTGAGGCTCCCCCGCCCAGAACCGGAGCCAGGGCGCAGGGGGCAGCTGGAGGGGAGGCGGGGCGGCCGGCCTGGGGGCGGCCCGGAAACAGCCAAGACCAGGATGGAGGGCCGGGGGACACCCATGCCCCATGGGCCTCCTGGAGGCACCAGCTGGCGGGAAGGCGATTTCCAGGACCAAGGTCCCCAGCGCCTGGGCCTCTGGGAGGCCGGGAGTGGGGACAGGCGGGGCCAAGGCGGGAACCAGCTTCCTGAGGCGCCTCCCAGTCGGGGTGACAGTGGCACCGCGGGAAGACAAGTTCAACGGGCAACAAAAGCCCCACGAAGACCCACTCGGCCCTCGGCGGTCATGGGGACACTCTCAGCACACATGGAAGGCCTCTGGTGTGTGGGATGTGGCCCCGGGGCCGGCCTCTCTCTCTGGCATCAGAGAGGCCGAGTCACTTGCTCAAGGCAGCTCAGCAGGAGC
>NW_007248777.1:348357-353406 GCF_000164805.1 Carlito syrichta
TGGGGCTGGGGTGGGCGGGGCCGGGCTGAGCTCTGGATGGGAGGTGGGACCCCAGCGCTTCCTGGGGGGAGAGGGCTGGACGCCAGAGCCGGAGCAGAGCCGGCCTCCTGCCCACACCTGCTGGTGCCCTGTGCCGCCCAGCACTCAGGCGCGGGCGGGCTGGCGGGACGGGTTCTGGCTTCCTGGGCCGAGACACCGTCCGGAGGTCACGCAGGGTGCGGGGGAGCCAAGGCCGCCCAAGGGAGCCAGGGGGGCAGAGGTCCGGGGGTGAACGAGTGGGCCCTGCACATCCTCCTAGAGGGCTCTGGGAGGGGGCCGGTCCTGGATGGGCCCGGCCTGGGCTGCCTGGACACTGGCCCGGGCACTCCTGTCACCCCACTTCCCCACTGCCATAAGAGTCCCGTGCCCTGCTGTCTCTCAAAACCGAGCCATGTCCTGGCCCCGGCCACACCTGAGCCAGGCCCCGCCCTCTCCAGCGGGAGGCAGCTGGGCCTCCCCAGAGCTCCATCCCCACGTCCAAAAGTGGAGTCGGCCCCGGCTTCTCCAACCCAGGCCAGAGGAGGACAAAGCCCTGAGCCAGCTCAGCGGCCCACGTCTCTGGGTCCTGCCTCGGCCATCCACGCTGGGGCCGCGTGGGCGCGTCATCCCAGGCAAGGGCACGGGGCCTCCCTCCGGAGGCTGGGGCCGATCTGAGAAGGAAATAAGATGCGGAAAGCACCTGGTGCATGGTTAGTGGTCAGTAATCCTCTTCTTACGGTTATCATTGAGTCGGGGTCTCCCTCTGTCACCTAGGCTGTGGGCAGCGGCATGATTATGGCTCCCTGAACCCTCGACCTCCGGGGCTCAGGCGATCCTCCCGCCTCAGCCTCCTGAGTAGCTGGAATCACAGGTGCACACCACCATGCCCGGCTCCTCTCTTTTATTTAATGTAAAGACGAGGCCTCACTCTGTTGCCCAGGCTGGTCTCAAACTCCTGGGCTCAAGCGATCCTCCCGCCTTGGCCTCCCAAAGTGCTGGGATGACAGGAGTGAGCCACCGCACCCGGCTGACTATTATTATTATTTGGGCACAGAAAATGGTTCACATTTGCTCCCTCCCAGGCCGGAAGGACCGGCCACACAGGCCCCCTGGCAGAGCCCAGCACGAAGCTCCCCGGGGATCAGCCCTGGGGGGGGTGCCCTCCCACGCGACGGCCTGAGACAGTTGCGGTGTATTAGGCTGGGGAGTGGCAAGGGGGCTCCGAGCTGCCAGTGGCCCCCACACCCGACGCTGGCCTCGGGCCAGTCCCTCCCTCCTGGAGTCTCACTCTCGCTTCCCCTCTGCGGAGGGGAGCTCCGTTTCACGTGCACAGCGCAGGCGGAGGGACGCCCTCTCTGGTCTGCTCTTTTTTTTCTTTCTAGTTGAAGTCTCCCTCTGTTGCCCAGGCTGGAGGGTGGCGGCGCACTCATGGCCACCGTAGCCTCGACTTGCCGGGCTCAGGCGATCCTTCCGCCTCAGCCTTCCGAGTAGCTGGAACTACAGGCACATGCCGCCATGCCCAGATAAGTTTTTTATTTATTATAGAGATGAGGTCGTGCCAAGGTGCCCAGGCTGGTCTCGAACCCCTGGGCTCAGGCAATCCTCCCGCCTCCGTCACCCAGAGTGCGAGATGACAGGCTGAGTCCCGGAGCTGGCCTCCATGCGCTGTTCTTGGCTCACGCCAGGACAGCGTCCAGCCCCTCAAGGACCCTGTTGGGACAGAGGGCTGCTTGGAGCCGGGCGCTCGGCCACTGTTGTCTGGCAGACCCTCACCCCACCCCGCAATCTTGGGGGGTCACAGAGCTTGGGCCAGTCACAGAGCTCGGCACCCTCCAGGCAGAGGGTCCCTTTGGACCCCTCAGCCCTGGGGACGGTGGACCAGACGTCCTCCGGGGTGAGGACGGAAGCCTGGCTCATAATTCAACAGGAAGCCAGCGTGGAACAGGCAGGGAGGGAGGCCGCAGCGCAGGAGGACCCTGGCCGGGGCAGGGGCGGGGCTCAGAGGCTGCGGTCGGGCCCCCTGCGTCCTCCCCTCGTCCCAGCACCACCCCCACCAGCCGTGTGGCCTTGGGTCTGCCCCCTCCTCTCTTGGTGCCTCGGTTTCCCAGACAGCGGCCAGGGCGAGGCCTGACCCAACACCCGCTCCCATCCCGGGGCCTTTGCTCGCGCGGTTCTCCCCGCCTGGCCGGCGCCTCCCTCCGGGGTCCCTAGGGAGGCCCCTTCTCCGGCTCCAGGTCACAGTCAGAAGCTCCCTCTTCCTAAAGGCCTCTGGGCCTGTCCCACCCTGTCACCCTCTTCTGTTTCTACGCAGCCTCCTGGGTGCCCTGCATACAGTGGGTACTCAGTAAGTCCTTGCTAGATGTGTGAAGGTCCCCGCGGCGCCCTGTCCCTCTTGGCCTGTCACTCTGCACCACAGACAGGAGGCCACGTGAAGGAGGAAGGAAGCCGAGGCCGGTGACAGTGGACTTAGCTCACCGGGGACGGGGTCGCGTGAGAGGGGCCGACAACGTGCGCCGTCGCTAGCCTCCCCCCGGCCGGGGCCCTCAGGCAAGTGTGTGCCTCTCCTGCCTCAGTTTGCTCAACTTCCAGGGCTGCTGCGAGAGTCAAAGTGTCAAGGCCAGTGGCGTCCACTCAATGCCGACGCAGCGTTCTGTAAAATACCAGTCAGGCTAAGGAGGTTCGAGGCATCGTCCCCATTTCACAGGTGGGGAAACTGAGGCACTGGCAGATGGAGCTGATCAAGCAACCGAGGGCCGTGACGGTGGGCCAGGTCCAGGCCCTGGGAGTCCCAGGCAATGGAGGCCACCGGGCATCTAAGCCCTCCCTCTGGGCACAGGCCGCGTCACAGCGACCCGCTATGGCCCCCCGCGGGAGGTCTGTGCCCGGCCAGGCCCTGCGAGTTCTCAGCCCCCCGGGTTTGAGAGAAGTGGATCCCACCCCAGCCTCCAAGGCGTCCTGTGCCCGAGGACCTGGGCTCAGGCCACACGACCGAGCCTAAGCCCGCGCGAGCCCGTCCTGGGACGCAGGAGCAGCTGAGGAGGGGCACTCTCGGCCCTCCGGGGTACTGGACCGAGAAGGAGTTGTTAGCAGTAGACGCAGTAGCCGTTGAAGTCATAAAGTAGCAGCTGACCCACAATAGAGCATTGAGTGTGTGCGGTGCTGCCTGGGGCTTCCCGTATATTGACTCACTCAGTGGATCTTCCAGAGAGACACGGAAGACATGATCTCAGTCCAGCACCTGGATCCAGCAGTGCCTGAAGCCAGTCTCTCTGGAAGTTTTTCCCTGAGCTCATAACTTCTCTTTGGTCAAACTGGTTTCAGCTGGGGTTCTGTCCCTGGTGTGGAGACAGCCCTGCCAAGTCCACCTGCCTCGGGGCGTTATCTCAGCTTCCATCTCTCCGGCTCGCCCAGGAACTGCTTTGTGCCTGTCACTGACTCACGGGCTTCCGGGGAGTCCTTGGTCCTTGCTTCCCCGGCAAGGCTGAGGCTGCAGACCCGCCCCCTCCCCCGCACCCGAGCAGAGCGCGGCGTGTGGGCGTGCGTGTGGGCGTGCCGCCCGGCCTCGTCCGGGAAGGTGCTCCGTGGGCTTGGCTGGCCTGCAGAGCTTGCAACTCGCGTGACGATCATGGGCAGCCCGGCAGGCCGGCCGCTCTGCTCGGGGGGCAGGGGTCCTCCCACAGGCCCGCAGGGCAGCGCCGGCCCCCTTGACGGCGAGGCTGCCTCGTGGCGCCTGGCGGCTCGGCCTGACCCCGGGTGCCCCCCGGAGGGGCCGGTCTCACCGGCCCCATGCGGGCGCTCAGGGCTGGCGGGTTACGATGCGGGTTGGGTCTGTGTGTACAGAACCTCTCTACGCGTGGGTGTGTGCGATGTGTGTCCCGTGTGCGTGTGTGTAGAATCTGTGTGTGGCACACGTGTCAAGTCTACATGTATGATAGGACACGTGTGTGCCGGTCTTACAGGTACAGAGTCTATACGCAGAGTGTGTGTGTGATGTGTCAGATCCATGGACAAGCAAGGTACACACGCATGGAACACGGGGAGGACCCGTGCAAAGGTGGGATACACATATGTGTGAGAGTGTGCATGTGAGTGTGTGTGTAGGGTCCACACCTATGTAGGATATACGTGCAGGTGTGTGCGTGTGCATGCCTGTGTGTGTGCATGCCTGTGAACGTATGCGTGTGCACCTGTCAACCCGTGTGCGGTCCCTCGGCCCCGCCCTGTCTCCCTGGCAGCGGGCCCGCGGTGTGGTGAGAAGACAATGGCCGCCTTGTCCAGCCTCAGCCTCCACCTCCCGGCCCCCACTGCCCCTCACTGGCCTCCCAGCCCTGCCCCGCCCCCTCCAGCCCGCCGTCCCCAGGCCTGATCGTGTTGGAGGCGCGGGTGGGTGAGGCCTCCTCTGCCCCCTCCCTGGCACCCACATCTCAGTGCAGCCGACGTCCCCACGGCAGCCCCCATGGCCTGTCTGGCCCTGCCCTCCCCCGTGACCTCCCTGGCCTCGTAGCCCCCTGCCCGGACCCCATCAGGTGGGCGTGGCAGCCTCAGGGCCGTTGCACCTGCAGACCCTGCTTTCCAGGCAGCCCCCTGCCCCAGACACCCCCCTCCCAGGTCCCAGCTGAAACGCACCTCTCCCTGGAGGTCTTCCCAGATCCGCCCAGCCCCTTCCCCGGGGTGACGGCCCCAAGAGGCTCCCGTGGGACGTTCTGTGCTGTGTCCCCCCCGCGACAGCCGCACTCCGAGGGCGAGGGGCTGGGGTTTCCCACCGGCCAGCGGGGCCTTGGCACATAGTGGGTGCGCAGCCGCTGGGCAGCGGGCGAAGGAACAGACCCGGCGGCACCCAAGCCGGACTTCGTGTGGCCAAGTCTCTTCTGGGACCCCAGGACAGGCTGGGCCTGCCCTGCCTCTGCCCGGCCGCCTCCCCACGTTGAAGGCCCCTGCTGTGCTTCCGGAAAAGTTCAGGCTTCCTGCCGGGCTCTCGGTTGCTCCCCCACCGCCAAAGCCCTCCCTGGGGGTCCCAGGCTCAGGCGCCTG
>NW_007248777.1:353426-359818 GCF_000164805.1 Carlito syrichta
GCCTGGCCTGGGCCGCCTGCCTGCCCGCCCGCTGCCTCCTCTTCTGGGCTGGAGGTCCCCGGCAGGGCTGTCCCTGCTGCATCTCTCGCTTGTTTCCAACAAGAACGGAAAGGGAAGTGCCCAGAGCTCCCTCCCCCATCCAGGCAGCTGCTGGGCCGCTGGGGAAGGGCCGCCTCCTGCACACCCGCCCCTGCGGGGTCTGCAGAATGTTCTGGATAACCGAGGACGCCCTCCGGGCTGGTGGCGGCTGGGCCCCAGCTCGGCTTGAGACACAGGACAGGGGCCCTGATCGGGGCCCTGGCAGGCAAGTGGCGGAGGTCCCCATGGGCTCACGGGGTTGTGAGCCATCGCCCGGCTCTGGGACGTTTTCCACCCGGCCCCCGGCCCCTGGGCCCTGGATGGTCCTTCCATCCTGGATCTGCCTCTCCCGGGTGTTTCCGAGCGTGGCGTAGCCCTCCCTGTCTGACTTCTCTCACTCAGCAGAGTGTCCCCAAGCTCCATCCATGGCGGGCGCAGATCTGGACTTCATGCCTTTCCACGGCCAAGTTAAATAGCCCGCTGTGCAGACACGCCGTGCTGTGCCGCTCCGTCCGTCGGGTGGTCTCCAGGGCGGGGACAGCGGCCCCGTGAGCATCGCGCGTGAGTGTCTGAGCAGACTCTCACCTCCCCATGTCACAGGCACACACTCCCAGGAGCAGAATGCCCGGGTCCTGGGGCAACCCTGAGTTCACCCGTCCGGGGAGTGGCTCCAGCCTCTCACGTCCCTGCCAGTCCTGGCCACTGGCCGCCGTCCCGGTCCCCACCCTCCCAGGGGTGCAAGGTGTCCACCGGTGCTTTCCTGAAGCCGCCGGAAGCCCTGAAAGCTGGAGGGCGTCAGTCCCATTGAGGCACTGGCTCCCCCGGGAAGATGGCTCTCCAGGACGCATCCCGGGAAACTGAGTCACGTGGGCCACAGCCTGCATCCAGCTCCCCAGTGCAAGGGCTGCGGTGCTCCTTGGACACTGAGGTCCGCGACCCTCACTCGGGCCCCCATGAGGCTCGCACAGTCCATGACCCTTCCTGACCTTTCTGGAATCCACTTCCCTCGGGGCAGGGTGGCCTGGGTGCCCTCTGACCCGTGGTCCTCCCCACGCCGTGCCTGGGACCAAAAGCGTCTCGGCGCTCAGGGTTTCTGGATGCTGGAATATCTGCGTCGAGTGCCCTCGGGGGTAGACCCGGGTCTGAACAGGACACTCACTGGCGTTTCACACACACCTCGCCCCCGAGGGCGGCTGCGCGGGGCAGTCTGAGTCATTTTGTGCCTGAAACGAAGTTTGTATCCACGGAGCCACCAGGAAGCTCTCAGAGTCCGGGCTTTGCAGCATTTGGATTTGGGATTTGTGGATCGGAGCTGCCCCCGTATCCTCACCGTGACCCCGGGACACAAGACCGGCCGCCCATGTCCAGGTGAGAAAACCAAGGCTTCCCCCAGAGAGAGGATGTGGGCCTCGCCCCCAGCCCTGCGTCTTCTGTGACATCACGTGGTCCCCTGAGGCCCTCTGGGTCTTCCTCCTCACATTCTCACTGCGGATGGGGCCCCGGGGAAAGTCTCTTTCCTGAGAGAATTGTGTTTGAGCCAAACAGCCAGAGGAGGCCACTGTCCTCCCTCCCACCTCAGCCTCTCCTGCAGTTCAGACCCTTGCAGGTCCCAGAAGTTCAAGTCCGCGGTGGAGGGCCTGCGTTCATCGGCCATGAGTCCCTGGAGGGTGACGGGGCAAAGCCTCTTCCAGGCTCAAGGCGGTCACGGCAGAAACTGTGTCTGATCGGTGAGGAGCAGGTGACACATTTAGAAACAGAGTATCCACCTTTTTCTTCATAGTTTTCTTTTTTCTTTTTTGACAGGGTCTCACGCTGTCACCCAGGCTGGAGCGCAGTGGCACGGTCCCAGCTCACTGCAGCCTCCGTCTCCTGAACTCAGGCAATCCTCCCACCTCGGCCTCCCGAGTAGCTGGGACTGAAGGTGCACACCACCATGCCTGGCTAAGATTTTTTTTTTACTTTGTGTAGAGATGAGGGTCTCACTCTGTTCCCCAGATCGATCTTGACCTCCGGGCTCAAGCCACCCTCCCGCCTCAGCCTCCCAAAGAGCTGGGCTCACAGGCCGTTTTCTTTTTCTACAAAGGCGCTTCGCTGAATGTCTAGCGAAACGTGATGAACTGCCTTTCCCCGACAGCCAGGGTTCAAGCCACAGCTCTTCCTTCACTGACAAGCCAGTCACTCTGCCCAGAGCCCTCGGTCTGGGCACAAACCCCCCTGGCAGTCGCATCCGACCTGCGAAGCGCCCAGGACACAGGGCACGGGTCACTGTTGTCATTCATTATTATTATTGCCGCTGTTATTGTTATTCGTTTCCACCCGAGAGCCGGGCCGGGGCTTTCCGGGACCGGGGTGCGTGGGGTTCTCTCTCAGGCTGACTCAGGCTTCTGGCCGCACCACGGAGAGTTCACAAGAAGGGTCACGGTGTCCCCAGAGACATGGCCAGGCCGCCACCGGCCGAGGACCGTGAGGGGAAGTGTGTGACGGTGGTTAGCACGCACCGGAGGATGTCCCCAGAGGGACTTGTCCAATATCCGGTGACAGCCAGGCCCTGGGGCCCCGGGGGGAGCCGGGGACGTGTGCGGGTGCTGCACACGGGAACGGGGTGCTGGAGACCCCCCACCCAGTGGAGGGGGGGTGGGGCGATGCCCCGGCTGCCCTGGCCTCACGTCAGCATCCCTCACCACCCGCCTCCTGGGAGAAGCCACGGAGAAGCCACGTGATCACCCAGGAGCTGCCACACCGTCCCCACCCGGAGCCTCCCAGGGGCTTGAGCTTTTCTCAGGGACTTGGGCTTCCCGACACTTTGGCAGAGTCCTTCACGTCCACCCGGGTCTCGCCTGGGGTGAGTGTTGTCCACACAGGCCACCCACGGGCAGCCAAACTCCTGACCCCTCCCGACACTAGGGTCCCAGCTTGTGTGTGCGGGGCTCACTGCCCGTGCCGGGCATCGTGCCGGCCACTTGATTCAGAACAACTCCTCTCTCTCCTCCTCCAGCGCCTGGTAACAGAGGGGCCCTGTCACCATCCCCCGTTCACAGATGGGGAAACCGAGGCCTGGGAAAGCAGAGTCGGAACTCCGTGGAGGAGCCGGCAAGCCGGCGGCGGGCAGCCCTCCTGCCTGAACCCTGAGCTCACGTCCAGGACACGAGGTGCCTGGCCGCCAGATGAGGACCTGGTGCCCGACCGCCCACGGGCGAGGGTGGGTCCCTCCACATCATTCAGAAGGCAGTGGTGTGAAGGTGTCACTTATGCACGGGCTTTGGCACCAGGTCCAGTGTTCCCGACGGCTAGGACCAGAAACGCAACCTCAAGAGGCTTTGGAAGTGAAGATGCTTCTTACACCTCATAGACCAATGCTTGGAGGGATGGAGGGTCAGGGACTGGCCAACCCAGCAACTTGGCGACATCAGCAAGGACCCAGGTCCTTGCCCTCCAACGGACTCACCTCGTTGTCTCAAAAGAGATGCCACAGCTTCACACATCACAACACCCTCCAGCAGCACTCGCGAGAGAAAACCTCTCTCTTTTCTCTTTTGTCTAAGAGCCTTCATCTACAAGGTTTTTTGGGGGGGGTTGTTTGTTTGTTTGTTTTGAGTTGGAGTCTTACTCTGTCACCCAGGCTGGAGTGCAGTGGCACGCTCACGGCCACCACAGCCTCAACCTGCTGGGCTCAGGTGATCCTCCTGCCTCAACCTTCCAAGTAGCTGGCACTACAGGCATGCACCACCCCTCCTGGCAGATTCTTTTATTTATTGTAGAGACGAGGTTTCACCCCTGGGCTCAGGCAATCCTCTCACCTCCCAACGTGCTGGGATGACAGGTGTGAGCCACTGCATCTGGCCTTGTAGATAAGTTTTAAACATGTGGGCCTCGTTGGGAACCCTGCATGAAGCTTTATAAATTTTTTTTATTGCTGCAAGAACATTTGAGCAAAGTTGTAAGAGTGCAATACGGTATCGTGAGTCGTAGGGATGCTGTGGCCTGCAGGCCGCTGGAGCTTACTCATCTTGTGCAACTGAAACTTGGGCCCGTTGGTAGCAGCTCCCTGTCTCCCCCTCCCTTGCCCCTGCAGCCGCGGTCTACATTCTCCTGTGAGTCCAGCTGCCAGGGTCCTGCGGGGTTCGCCCTTCTGGGAATAGGGCGTATTTCAACACAAGGACCCAGCCACCAGCCTCTGAGTATTTAGCCAAAGTAATGAAAACCGGGTTCTCAAGGAGATCTTTGCACCCCGTGCTCATGGCAGTGTGGTCCACAGCAGCCGAGACGGGGGACCAGCCCGTGGGCATGAACACCGAGCATGTGCAGAGGGCGTGGCATGCACGCACGGTGGAATATTACTCAGCCGTCAAAAGGAAGGGGGCTCCGCCCTGTCCTGAGGGGGGGGAGCCTCTTTCTGGGGGCAGGGCAGGGAGCCTTTCCAGAAGCCCCTGCAACGTCCCCACCGTCTCGGGGCGGACTTGCCTTCCTCCGTGTCCAGCCTGAACCCCCACCATGGCGGATGGGCGTTCGGCCACTTGGAGTAGGTGGAATCCGGCCCTTGGGCTGGGCTGAGCCGCCTCTCCCAGAGCCAGGGTGGGGAGGCTGGGGAGGTCCTGGCAGAATGGGTGGGTGGGTTCTGCCGGGCAGGGGGCGGTGGGGGCGGCTGGCGGGAAGTACTCCCGCCGCCATCTGCCGTCCGCCGTCCTTTCACCGCCGGGGCTTGGGGATGGTCCCGGTTCTGCCCTTTTGGAGGACCCTTTCCCTCTCCTGCACGCCCATCAGCCCCGCGAGTTCCTCTCACGGGCTCCCGTGGACGCCCACCGGAACTGGCTGTCACCGAGACACGGAACTCCTGCGTGATCCTCCCGGCGTCGTGGTCCCCCGTCATCCCTGCTAACACGATGGCGCACTTGCTGGAGGCGGGGCCCTGCGAGAGAGAAGCACTTTGCTCAGGCCGCAGACTCAGCCAAGGTGGTTCGCAGAGGCGGGGCGCTGCCGGCCTCCGGGGGTGGTGAGGCCGGGGCTGCCAGGCGAAGCCCCCCAACCCCGAGAGGTATTTGGCGTCCAATGTCAACGGGATGGAGCTGGAGAAGCCCTCTCACGGTCAGCGCCGGCGGGAGGACTGCTGACGAGGGACTTTGGGGAAGTGGGCAGCCACAGTGTCCGGACAGCAAACCTCGCCTCGCTCTGCCCAGGACAGAACGGGCATCCAACCGTCACTGGTATTGGCCACGAGTGAGGAAACCTTCCCACATGCGCTCCGTGGAGGAAGGCTCATCGCCCCTGCTCTCCGTGGGGAAGATTCTCACAGGCCGTGGCTGGGAGGGCATGAGGCGTGTTCGTGTATTCGTGGGATTTCTTGTCACTGCAAGCAATGGAAACCCAAGCCGAGGTGGGCTTTTGCAGGCAGCATGAGACGGCGAGCCTACTTCAGACACAGCTGGGTCCAGGGGCAGCCAGGATGCTTCCAGCCTCAGCAGTCACTGCCTCTCGCACCTTGCCTGTGTGGGTCACATGCGCAGGGGCACGGTGGCCTCAGATGCAAGGGCTGGCGTCCACCGAGCTCGAGCCCTCGAGGCAGCAACATCTTTTCTTTTCCAAAGTCACGGAATCCAGCCCTTGGCCCGGGTAGGGGCATGTGCTCACCCATTGACCCACCATGTGGCCAGGGGTCCTGGTGTTCTGCTGGACCAGGCCCGCACCCCCAGTTGACCCTGGGGCCAGGGTCCGCTCGCCTGGTCCACACGACCTGGGGGGCTCGCGGCTCACTCCTCAGCTCCAGCAAGACCCAGGTGGAGCCTGGCACCGGGCCCAAAGGGAAGCTGGCACTGTTCTGCCCTCCCGGGGAAGGGGAGATATAAATAAGCGCAGCTCAAAGCACCGCGTGGCATGTCCTGGGAGGGCAGAGCAGGCGAGAGGCCATGGACGTGCGAGCGGGCCTTTGAGCCCGTCCCCGAGAGCAGACCCTGAGGCGGCCGGAACGACTGGAGTGGGCGGGAGGGGGTTGGAGGGGACAAGGGTGTGTTTGAAAATCCAGGTCATCCTGTGGCCGGCCGGCGGGGACAGGGCGGCTGGTGCCCACAGGGCAGATCGAGGGGACCGGCTCACCCAGCCCAGGTGTTTGGACTTCACCCGGTGGCAGCAGGGAGCCATGGATGGCTTTAGAGCAGAGGCAGGTTCTAGAGCTGTGCTTTCTGGAGGTGGGCTCAAGGGGAGCTGTGGAAGGGGAGAGGCTGGGCTGGGGCGAGGCCGGAGGACAACGGGCGTCTGTGGCAATCGTCCTGGGCTGGCACTGGGTGTCGGGGCCGGGGCAGGGGCAGCGGGCGCGGCGGGGG
>NW_007248777.1:359838-360548 GCF_000164805.1 Carlito syrichta
CCCCGCGTGTTCCCCCCAGAGGATCCCTTCGAGAGGCAATGCCGGACGGCGCGGTGGCTCACGCCTGTCATCCCAGCACAGTGGGAGGCTGAGAGCGGGGGATCACTTGAGCCCAGGAGGTCCAGACCAGCCTGGGCAGTGCAGCGAGACTTCCGTCTCTACCAAAAATACAGGCAATTGGCCGGGCGTGGGGGCGCGCCCCCGTCGTCCCAGCCACTAGGGAGGCTGAGGCGGAAGCCTCCCCTGAGCCCAGGGGGTTGAGGCTGCGGTGAGCCCTGAGGGCAGAGGCAGAGTGAGACCCGACTCCATGAAAATGAAGAAGTGCAAAGGGCCTGCGGCTGTGGGGCATGAGGTGGAGAGCAAACCCAGAAAGAAACCCCCGTCCCCTGGCTCGCCCACCTCACCCCACCCATGCCGGCAAACTACCCCCCGAGACCTCTTCGTTGTCCCCAATAGCTGGGCATACAGTAGGTGCTCAGTAAAGGTGGGCAGACCGAAGCCCTGGGGAAGAGGCCCGAGCCTTGGCCACGGGGAGGCAGGGTTCACGGGCTGGCACCAGGACTCTCCAGGTGTGCCGGGCACGGCCCCGCGGCCTCCGGCCCTCCCGCACAGCCTCTGCGCGGGCCCGTCCCAGCCAGGGCTGCAGAAGCAAAGGAGGCCCGAGGGGACAGGCCGGGGCGGGTTTGCCCTCTGTCTGGGCCCCACGGCTG
>NW_007248777.1:360568-363903 GCF_000164805.1 Carlito syrichta
GGGCCGCTGGGGCCGGACGGGCGCCTTCGAGGTCCGCCGCTGCGTGTGGGCCTCCGAGGCCCAGCCTCCCCTCTGCCCTGGAAAGATCGGTGCTCAGGAAGCCGCCTCCTCGACAGACGCCGACTCCACATGTCCGGGCCCAAGACTCCATGCCACGGTGGGTGTCTTCCCCGGGGACGCCAGCTGGATTTGCCTGCATGGGGGCCGGACCCAGGACGGTGGGGTGGTCGGGCCCCCAAACCAGGGACTGCCCTGAGAGAGCCGAGGGCATGAAGCCCCTGGGTCAGCCGTGGTCAGGGGAAACCGAGTCAAGGGGGCTCACAGGGCAGGAATCAGAGCCGGCCTGCTTTCAGATCAGAGAGGCTGCGACGGGAGAGGCCTGGCCAGAGAGGCCCAGGTGCATTCGGAAGGGGAAGGGGTGCAGGAGGGGGCGGGGAACCCTGTTTCTGGGGGACTGATGGGGCCTCCAGCGCCCGGTCCCATGCCACTCCCTGGTCAGTAACCACCAGCCTCGACCCCTGCAGGCGTTGGCCACGCTCTGACATCCGACGCCTCCCCCGGCCCACGCTGCCAACACCGCACACCCACCGCATGTGGGACACCGCTCCAGGCTTACTCAGGGCCACCCCAGCATCCACCGCCGTGGACGTCCGCGTGTGACGTTTCAGCCGGAGTGGGCCGCGTGTCTTGGAGAAGAACCCTGCAGAGGAGCGCTGTGCTGAGGGACGCCAGGGCACAGCCACAAGCGTGACCAGACTCCCATTTGGCAGGTGAGAGGAAACTGAGGCACACAGAAGCAAGTGGCTTGCCCCAGGTCACACGGTTGCTCTGTGCAGGCACAGGATTGGAACTCAAGGCCTCTGGCTCCAGAGTCCTGGCCCTGCCCAGGACTGGGCCGTCTGTCCTTAGCACGGGCCCCGGCAGAGCCAAGGGGGGAGGCATGTGGGAGGGGCAGAAGGTTGAGGGAGGAGCCTGGGAGCTGGCCTCGGCCTTGGCCAGCCCAACTACCAGCCTCGGAAGGCGTCTCTGCTCCTGGCCTCAGTGTCCACTCTGCAGAATGGGGAGATGCAGCCCCTGGCCTGGAGTGGGCCCGAGGAGGGGCTTGCGGAACATTCGGACCCCATGGTGCCCTGCAGCTCTCAGGGGCGGCCTGCCCGCCGTCTCCAGCCCAGCCAGAAGCATCGCCGTGAGTGGGACCGTGACCCCAGCCGGCTCCGCTCAGGTCCTCAGGGTCACGCCGCACCTGGGAATGGAGCCTGCGGGGACCTCAGTGTCCCCGGCCACACGGCCCTCGTCCCTCTGCTCACCCTGGCCTCTGGCTGGTCCCACCGCCCCAGCCCGGTGCTGCCCCCCGGCTTCTGTTCACCACACTCCTCGCCCGGCGGCCCTGCGTGGCATCAGCCGTCACTGAGAACCGGGCTCCTGTCCCCTGGTGTCAAGACGCTGAACAGCCCCAGCCTGAGGAGGCAGAGGCAGACACACGGACACACGGTGGCTCCCGGGCCAGGGGCACCGCGAGAACAGGGACACGCAGAGCCAGAGGCCGACACGCCAGGGAGACAAGGACGCCCACGCCTCCAGGCTGCTCAGAGACACACAGCAGCCAGGGACGTGCGGGGGCACGCTGGGACGGACACACGCCCCCCTGCCACACGCACACACATGCACACGCTTCCCTCTGGCACCGGAACAGCCGGTGCCAAGCATCCCAGGACAGGGACCGCCTGCAGCCAGTTTGGCGGGAAGATCCTGGAGAACAATGCCCCCATCCCCTGGCGCACACACAGGGGCCATTGTCTGCCTCCCGCGCCTCTCCTCTGCTCCCAGGTCCACTGCCCCGTTCACCCCCGGCCTGCGTCCTCCAGAGCCTCCTGCCTGGTCCTGCAGACCCCGGAGCCTTGGGCAGCCGCTCCCCTCTCTGAGCCTCGGTGCCCTCGTCTGTAAAGTGGGAGAAGGCTGGCATCTGCTTCACAGGGCTGCTGGCAGGGTACACTGAGTCCAAGCCCAGGAAACGCCAGGGCGGTGGGGGCACTGGGAGTGCGGGCTCCTGTCCCAGCCCCCCCCGCTGCCCGGCCCCGAGGCCCCAGGTGGTGGTGTGGCCTCTCTGCCCCTCGGTCTCCCCTTGGAAGTGCGGCTGCGCAGGATACCCTGCGCCCAGAGGTGCCTGTTCCCTGAGACCCTCCCACTGGGCTTGGGATGGGCCTAGCACACAGCAGGCGCTCAAGCGATGCTGACCATGATCAATGTCCTCGGGGCCTCGGGCCTGTTCATCCACGTCTCCCTTCCTCGCCTCCTTCGATGGGTCTTTTTTGCGAACCTACTATGTGCCACGCGCTGAGCCACTCACCCTGACGTTGCCCGCCACCCCTGGCCCCAGTGGGCTCTTGGTAGAGGTTTGCTGACCGGCTGGACACGGCCTGAGAGTGGCCAGGGGTCCTGGGCCAGCCTCCTAGGGGCTTGTGACACAGATGCAGCGGAAGCGCCCATCCCAGCTGCGCGAGCCAGTCGGGGGGGCAGGTGGGGAGGCGGGGCGAGCCTCGGGGAGGCCAGGGCGCCAGGCCTCTGCAGGACATCCTCCTCCTCCTGCAGCCTACGCCTTGTGGCCTCGGGGGCCATGGCCCCTCATCCCATCACCACACCCGGGTAGTGTCAGCATCGGGTGGCAGCTCTGACTTCAGACCGTGCGGCCAGCGGCTTGTCTGGCTTGGCGTCCACCCCCCAGACCAGGGCTTCTCGACATGTAGAGGCCGTCCTGGGAGGCTAGCAGCCTCCTCGGCCTCTACTCCCTAGAGGCCAGGAGCACCCTTTTCCCCCAGCCATGAAAACCTCACGTTTCTCCAGACACCACTGATTTGGACGTGTTTGGTTTCCTGCTGTCTGTCCCTGTGCATACAGTAAGCACCGCTGCATACTTGCCTAGTGAATCTCTCCTGGAATGCCTTTGCAGCCCCCTTGTCTGGTGAACTCCTACTCATACTTCAGGACCCTGCCAGGCAACGAGCATGAGGAAAGTGGACCAAGCAGGGATTGGGTGAATAAGAAAGCACCTACTATGAGCCGCTCTAAAAAGGCAGCCGTGGCCGGGTGTGGTGGCTCATGCCTGTAATCCCAGCACTTTGAGAGGCTGAGGCGAGAGGATTGTTTGAGCCCAGGAGTTGAGACCAGCCTGGGCAACATAGTGGGCCTCGTCGCTACAAAAATTTTTTTAAAATTAAGTGCCTGTAATCCCAGCGCCTTGGGAGGCCGAGGCGAGTGGATTGCCTGAGCCCGCGGGTTCAAGACCCGCCTGGGCAACATGGCGAGACCTCATCTCTACAATAAATAAAAAATCAGCC
>NW_007248777.1:363923-365422 GCF_000164805.1 Carlito syrichta
ATCGCCAGAGCCCAGCAGGTCGAGGCTGCAGTGGCTGGGAGCGGCCACTGCACTCCAGTCGGGGCGACAGAGTGAGACTCCAACTCAAAATAAAAATAAAAAAATTAGCCGGACATGCCTGTAGCCCCAGCTACTCAGGAGGCTGAGGTGGGAGGATTGCCTCAGCCTAGGAGATCGAGGCTGCGGTGAGGCGTGATCACACCACTGCCCTCCAGCCTGGGCGACAGAGTGAGACCCTGACTCAAAAGAGGGGGGTGTCATGACCCCCTACAGCCCTTCTGTGCCCAGCAGGAATGTGGGCCCAGAATCTTCCCATTTTTCAAGAGAAGCTGGAACACAGACTCCAGGTGAAGTCTCTCTTTGCGTGTCAAACGCTAGCAACGGACTCACATTCCAAGAGTCCTCACAGGCCAAACTAAATGTGTCCCCAGCTAGACCTTGCCCGTGGCGGGAGGTCATCGCAGTCTGCTCTGGTGTTGCTGGTACAGGCCCCTTCGGGCTGAGTGGGTGTGGACGGTGCTTCCCGGAGTCTCACTTGCCTCCCTCTGCCGTAGCGGTCGGGGAGGACTTTCCACACAGCGAGGCAGCTCTGATGGGGCCGGGTGACACAATCGCATCCCCTGCTCTGGGCAACTCCACAGGCAACCGCCAGTCGGCCCAGGCTGGCTCCCCCAGCCCCTCCCCAGCTCAGCACAGATCCTGGGAGGGGCTGGACTGGGGTCTTCTCACCAGGCCCCCATCATGGCCCCAAAGTCCCCACACACGAGGCCTAGGGGAAGTTAGCACTCGTGTAGGGCGGTTCACGGTGGACTCCTTGGCCTTGCCAAGAAGTGAAAACAGGGAAACCGAGGCAGGGCTGGGCCTCACAGAGACTCAGGCCTGCCATCCTTGGGCAGCTTGGAGGGAGCCCGGAGGACTTCTCTGGAAAGTCCCTTATTCGGGAGCTGGCCGGAGCCGGGAGCGAGGACCCTCAGGGTCTCCTAGCCTGGCAGGTGTCAGCCCCCCGCCAGCAGTTCCGCAAGGGTCCGCTCTCTCCAGGACAGAACTTTCCAGAAACAGAAGACTGAGAAGGCCCTGAGCCTCCCTGTCGGAGCTGCAGGACTTGCACCGTGTTTGGGGGAGACGGGGACAGGAGAGCAGGGCCTGAACCCAGACCCAGGCCCCCATGTCGGCCGGAGACCCTTGACGCCAGAGGCCCCTCTCAAGAATCTGACGGGGCCAGGCTCATGCCTGTGATCCCAGCACTTTGGGAGGCCGAGACGGGAGGGTTGCTTGAGCCCAGGAGTTCGAGACCACCTGGGCAACACAGCGAGACCCCCGTCTCTACAAAAAGTAAAAAGTAAAGCCGGGCTCGGTGGCTCAGCCTGTAATCCCGTACCTTTGGGAGGCTGAGGTGAGTGGACTGCCTGAGCCCACGTGTTCGAGACCCGCCTGGGCAACAAGACCTCATCTCTACAATAAATAAAAAAATCAGCCGGGCGTGGTGGCGCATGCCTGTA
>NW_007248777.1:365442-365983 GCF_000164805.1 Carlito syrichta
ACTAGTTAAGTCATCTAGCTAGTTAGCTAGCTAGCTAGCTAAGTAAGTTAGCTAAGTCAACTAGCTCAATAGTTAGCTAATTAACCCCCCAACGAGGGCGTCAGGCAGTGGTCAGGGTGACGGGAAACACGTGTGCAGGGCAGCAGGGGCAGGAGTGAGGGGAGGCAGCCTAGAAGGGAGGCCCGGGCAGCCCCGGGGGCGTTTGAGCAGAGGCCCAGTCAGGTGAGGGCAGGCTGGAGGCGCGGCTGGGAGCCCAGGTGAAGGCCCAGAGGCAGGGTGTACTCAGCTTGTTGCAGGAGCCCAGCAGGGCAGGAGAGAGGCTCCTAGAGGAGGGAGAGGAGGGAGAGGAGGGGAAGGTCGTGCGGGGCTGGGAGGCCACGGGGAGATCTTCAGCTTTGAGGCCAAATCGTGGGAGCCATGGCAGGGCTCTGAGCCAAGAGGGTCGTGCCCTGACTTCCTGTATCACTCCATCTTAAAGGCGAGGACACCGAGTCTCAGAGAAGTGACGTGGCTCACCCAAGGCCACAGAGCCCACGGATGG
>NW_007248777.1:366003-374722 GCF_000164805.1 Carlito syrichta
CTGCGGTGGCCGGGAGCGGCCACTGCACTCCAGTCTGGGCGACAGAGTGAGATTTCAACTAAAAAAAAAAAAAGTTAAAAAAAAAATTAGCTGGTTGGTGGCCCACACCTCTGGTCCCAGCTACCCGGGAGGCTGAGGCAGAAGGATCACCTGAGCTCCAGAAGTGGAGGCTGCAGCCGCTGTGAGCATGCCGCCGCACTCCAGCCTGGGCAACAGAATGACACTCCGACTCAAAAAGGAAAAAAATACAGAGAGGCTGACGGCCCGGCAGCCACCCAGTTCACACTGCCAACACCATCCCTCAGTCCACACGTCCCGCAGAGCGGAACCCAGAGCCGCCGCCCACCGTGAGCGGGTTGCCTGGGCCCCCTGGCCTGCTCCTGCCTCTGTAAAGCACATCCTCCCGTAGCAGAACTCAGCTGGCGCATGGCGCGTGCAGGGCGGGGAGGCAGCGGCTGTGGGTGAGGAAGCGTCCCGGGCTGGTGCTGAACCACCGGCACATGGCCCCCCGCACCCGCACCCCATCATCCTGCACACGTTCGGTCAGCAAACACTGAGTGAGGGCCTACTGGGCGCCAGGCTTGGGAGAGGGGGTGCAGAGCCACGTAGCACTGGACTCTGCCCGCTGGGAGCTTGCAGTCGGGAGGGGGGCGTCACGCACCCCCCAACGAGGGCGTCAGGCAGTGGTCAGGGTGACGGGAAACACGTGTGCAGGGCAGCAGGGGCAGGAGTGAGGGGAGGCAGCCTAGAAGGGAGGCCCGGGCAGCCCCGGGGGCGTTTGAGCAGAGGCCCAGTCAGGTGAGGGCAGGCTGGAGGCGCGGCTGGGAGCCCAGGTGAAGGCCCAGAGGCAGGGTGTACTCAGCTTGTTGCAGGAGCCCAGCAGGGCAGGAGAGAGGCTCCTAGAGGAGGGAGAGGAGGGAGAGGAGGGGAAGGTCGTGCGGGGCTGGGAGGCCACGGGGAGATCTTCAGCTTTGAGGCCAAATCGTGGGAGCCATGGCAGGGCTCTGAGCCAAGAGGGTCGTGCCCTGACTTCCTGTATCACTCCATCTTAAAGGCGAGGACACCGAGTCTCAGAGAAGTGACGTGGCTCACCCAAGGCCACAGAGCCCACGGATGGCAGAGGTGGCACTTGGCCCTGTGTCCCCTGAGACCCCTAAAGCCGGGATCGCTCCAGGTCCCCGACAGCCTCTGGGTCTGGAGCGAGGCAGGAGGCTGGGCTGAGGGGCCGGAAGGGGCTCTCAGAGCTGCTCCTGGGAGACCCGGGTTCTGCCTGGCATGCCCGGGCCTTCTCCCGTGCCCTCGGATGCCGCGCTGTCCCAGGCCTGTGCCCTCTCAAGCACAGAGTGAGTTTTTGGCGATGGGGAGGAAAAAGCGCCATTCTAAGGACTCCAGAACCCGCGGCAGGGTGACAGGCGGCCTGGGAGGGCGAGGCCCCGTCCCTCTCTCGCAGAGCCCAGGGTAAGTCCCTGGTTCCAGAGTCATGCTCACTTCAAGAACAAGCACTTTCTTTTTCTTGTAAAAGGAAGAGAAGTCATCATGTCAGTTTCGCTCTGAGCGCGTCCGTCCGCTGTCTTTCCAGTAACTGAGGGCAAGCAGCTGGGCCTCCACCCGGAGGCTGCCTGTGGAGGCCTCGGGGGCTGCGGTCGGTGCCACCTGGCCCCTCCGTCGCCTGCCTCCCCGCACCCGTCCGCCCCCTCCAGTCATTGCGGTATTTGGTTTTCCCTCCGCGCTGAATGTGAAACTCGGGGAGGTGAAGCCGGAGGAAGTCGACGCGGCCCGCTGTGGTCGGGAAGGTATTCTTAGGCGCCAGCTCCGGGCGGGGAGCTCGGGGCTAAAAGCAGAATTGCTTTTCAGTAAATGTGATTACTCAAAAGGAAGCTGTCACCACCGCGGCCGCCTCGAGCCTCTTCCAACTGCCACTCTCTGTCTGCCAGGCCCACGGGAGAAGGGTCTCTCGGGCTCCCAGCGACCCCATCCAGCCCCCAGGGGAAGCCATCTCGCAGACCCTGGCTGGCTGACGCGGCGTTCAATGCCCACAGCCCACCAGGGCAGCACGTCTCAAGGCAGCAGCTGTTGCTGACTCGGCATTCAAAGCCCCAACACCCTAGCAGTCGTGGCCGGGCCGAGCCTGAGCGACAGGAGGGGTAGGGCACACGGGAGCTGCCAGTGGGTTTCTGAGAGCCGTGGTCCCCCAGGGCCCACCTCTCCTAGCCCCTACCACCTCTTCTCTAAGGGAAGAGGTCAATGACACCTCGGTGCAAGCGCTGAGCGCCGTGCAAGCGCTGAGCGCCGTGACTGACCCTCGGAGACACTTAGGAAGCGTGGGGTGACTGTGAGTTGCGAAATGATCCGGATCTGAACCCAACACCCCAGGGTTTCAGCCTCAGCCCCGCCCCCTGCTCCCGGCCCAGCCTCCGACGGAGCAGGGGTGAGGAGGACCGCGCCTGGTGCTCATGCTGCTGGGAGAATCCGTGAGCTGAGCACATCCACCAAGGCACACAGTGGGTGTGCAGGGAGCTTGCCCGGCACCGGCCATGCTGCCTGAGAGAGGAGCGCCCGGGCGGCCCCAGTGGCAGCCCCGGCCACAGGCCACCGGTGACCTCCTCGGCCGAGGGGACGGCCTGTTCCGCAGACGACGCCCCGCGAGAGAGGAGCTGAGATGAGCCCTGGGACGGCAGGCCCCGCGCACAAGCCAGAGCTCCCAGGCACACCTCAAGGCCTGTTCTCCACCCGCCAGGGACTATTCAAGAGCCCTGAAAGGCAACAAGGACTCTCACCGAGCTGCTGACTCAGCATTGTGATCATTGAGATGACGCGGGAAAGGGTATGTGGGATCTCTGTTTCTTGCAACTGCGTGTGAATCTACAAAAATCGCAAAAGAAAAAATTATTAAAGAAGACGATAGGCCAAGTGTGGTGGATCAGCGATCAAAAGCCCCAAGCCTGCGAGTGCCGTGCGTGTGCCCTGAAGCTCTCACGGGTCTCCACGGCAGCCTAATAAGACAGGCCTTTCGTGGCTCGGCCTCCCGCAGGTGTACAAATGGAGGCCGGAGGCAAGGGGACGAGTGGCCTGAGATTGGAACCCAGCCCAACCCGTTGTTTGGCCGTAATTACCGCATGACATTCGATGTCTGACATTCCGACGGTGCCTCCAAGCTACCAGAGATACAATCCTATTCAGTAGCGTGTGTGTGTAGAAAATTGTACATTTTATTATTATTATTATTATTATTATTATTATGAGTTGGGATCTCTGTCACCCAGGCTGGAAGGCAGTGGGACAATTACAGCTTGCTGCAGCCTCCACCTCCTGAACTCAGGTGATCCTCCCACCTCAGCCTCCCGAGAAGCTGAGACTACAGGCATGCACCCCCATGCCCGGCTAATTGTTTATGTTTTGTAGAGACAAGTTCAGGCTATGTTTCCCAGGCTGGTCTCAAACTCCTGGGCTCAAGCAATCCTCCCATCTTGGCCTCCCAATGTGCTGGGATTAAAGGCATGAGCCACCACGCCTGACCTGTCATCTTCTTTAATAATCTTTTCTTTTGCGATTTTTGTAGATTCACACGCAGTTGCAAGAAACAGAGATCCCACATACCCTTTCCCGCTTCATCTCAATGATAACAGCTGGCAAAACTACAGCACAGCATCACAACAAAGATATTGACAGTGGCAGCCGCAAAACAGAGCGTTTCCATCCCACATGGACCCCTCCTTGCCCTGCCCCTGACCTGCGGCAGCCACCCATGCCACCTCCATTTCTACCATCGTGTGCTTTCAAGAATGTTCCATAAATGGAATCATATGCCACGCAGCCTTCCATGATTGGCTTTTTTCACTGAGCATAATTCTCTGAGGGTTCATTCAAAGGGTCGTGCATGATCAACATTTTGTTCCTTTTTATTGCAAGTAGCATTCCACGGTATGGACACACCCCGTTTAGCTCCTCGCCCCTAGGAGGGCATACAGGTTGTCTCCAGGTTTTGCCAGTTATGAAGAGAGATGCTAGGAGCGTTTGTATGTGGGATTTTGTGTGAGCACGGTTTTCATTTCTGCATTCCGGAGAGCAAGCACTGATCATCTGGGAGATTTTTAAAACCATTTTCCAGCACGCCGTCCCGCTATAAATTCCCACCTGGAGTGGACAAGTGAGCAGGTTTCTCTGATCCATCCCGTGTTTCGTGTTCACACCAGTTTTTACTATGGGCATCTGACAGGCGTGTAGTCACATCTGACCGTAACCTTGCACTTCCCTAGCAGCTGACGACGCTGAACATTCTTTCGTGTGCTTATTCGCGTCCGTGTCCTCTTCAGGGAAATGTCTGTTCCTGGCTTTTGCTCATTTTCCATTTGGATTTTTTTTCTTTTAACTGCTGAGATTTGAGAGACGTTGACACATTTTAGATCCTAGTCCTTCGCTGGGTACGTGGTTTGCAACTGCTTCCCCGGTGTGCCGCTCGTATTCACATGCTCTGACCAGGGCCTCCCACAGACTCTTGAGCTTTGAGCTTTGATGAGGTTCATTCGCCCATTTTTTCTCTGTGTGTATCCTGCACTTTGGGCACTCACATCTGGTAACTCTTTGCCGACTCTTCAATCCCGAAGGTAGATTTTCTCCCACTTTTTTTCTAAATGTTTCATGGGCTCATGTTTTCCATCGAAGTCCGTGGTCCGTTCCCCATGGATGTTTGTAGATGGCATGAGGTTTGAGTCGATGTGTGTTTTTTGTTTCTTGCACGTGGATGTCTGATTGCCCCAGCGCTGTGTGTTGAAAAGGCTTTTCTCCTTCCGACAAATTGTTTGGATTTTCGTCGAAAACCAACCGGGCACGTCCGTGGGGTGTGTCTGGGACCTCTATTCTGCTCCCTGATCGAGGTGTCCGCCCCTCTGCCAACACCAGGCTGCCCCAACGGCCCCAGCTACACGCAGACCTGGACATTGCGTGAGCAATTCCTCCCACGTGCAGGAAGCTGGTGGCAAAACTCCGTCCCTCGACTCTCTTCCTTAAGATGAGAACACTGAGGCCAAAGTGGCCAAGGATCCACCAAGGGGCCACGCAGCCCCTCCAATGTGCAAAGCTGCCCGGCCGGGACTGCATTTCCCAACAGCCTTTGTGGTTTGGGGGAGCCATGGGACCAGTTCTGGCCCTCCACAGTATCCTGCTGGGTGGAGGCGGCTGAGCCTGGCTCCTCCCCCCCACCCACCTCTCCCCTCTTGGCCTCTGGATGGACGCTGACCCCCAGGGTGACCTCAGAAGCTTCCTGCACGTGGGAGGAATTGTTGACGAGGGCCGAGCCGCCACTCAGGACTCCCGAGGGCCTGCCTGCGTGAAGCAGTGCTCCTCCTGCTTGAGGACCATCCCAACAGCCAGAGACAGCTGCATTTATAAACCAAATGTTGTAACGCCGCGCCACCTTACACCTCGAAGTAAAAACCCTGCTCATCAAATGTCCATCTGTGTATGGCTTAAGATCTTTTCCCAATGCTTGCATTCATTGCTTGGGAAATATAAATTCCAAATCCCGTGATAGATATTCATCTACCTTCTCCCTGTAGCAACTAGAAACACAGAGGCCCAGAGAGGGAAGGGGTGTGCCCAAGGTCACACAGCAAATCCAGGCTAAGCCCAAGCAATTCTACTAGTTAAATATAGCCGATTTCCACGAACCTTTGATTCCTTCTTTTCAAGGACGGGCAAGTCTGAGTGTGTGTCATCCAAGACTCCAAGTGGACGATTATAAAAACAAATCCTAATTAATAATCCCTTTCGAGGCAAGTCAGAGAGTTTCCGGGGCAGGGTGGCGCCAGTTTTGGGGAGAAGTAATTTTAAGACTTCCCGCCTTCCATGGCTGGGGGGGCAACTTAAAATAAGCTCTAATAAACACGGCTGGCACAGCCGCGACCTTGGGAATGGAGCTCTCGCCTCCAAGAACCCATCAGCCTTTGTGATGTGGGGTTTGTCTGTGAGTTGAGGTTTAAAAAAAAAGACCACGAGGAATTTATGGGAAACAACAACAACAACTCGTGGTTGCTGATGAGTCAAAGGGCGTCAGAGAGGGCAGCTCTGGAGGGCACGGGAGGGGGCGGCCAGAGACGCCTGGTTGGACCTGCAGTCCAGGGTGCGGGCACAGGCCTGCTCTGCTGAGCTGAGCCCTCGGTCACTGACTCCACCACACTCTGCCTCAGTTTCCCCATCTGTGAAATAGGGATTAGGAGACTACCCACCCCGTGAGGTGGTCTGATACTGACGTGAGGTGACGCATGCAGACAGTGCCAGGCACACAGTAGGTCCTCAACTCATACTGACCCCTGTAACACCATCGCCTTTCGGGGAGGAGGAGCACCGACCACACTCCGTGTCCTGCGGATCTCAGCCCAGGCTTCTCTGCTAAAAATACTGGCTCCAGGGTCCCCGCCCCCCCACCCCAAGATTTCATGGCAGCAGCCTTGGGGCTGGGGGGCAGAGGAGCCCTGGCAGGTCACCAAAGGACTCGGTGGGGGCCAGGTTTGTGTGCTGAGACGCTGCCATCAGACTGTGTTGAAGCATCCGTCTGTCGCCCCCTTGTCTCCCTCATTTGGGCTTGCTTTCAGGCTCTAGCCAGGTGGCTGCGCACTGGCCTAGCTCGCGGCCTGTCCTCTCTCGCGACCGTGTCCTCCACCCGTCTCTCGGCCCCTTTCTCCCCAGCACGCCCCAGGCCGCCTGTGGCCATCTTCCTCCACACAGGACGTCACGGGGAGCCCTCTCCTCACATGCTCCCGACGGGTGAGAACTTCTCTGGGTCCTCATGTGATGATGAAAATTCAAGCCAGCGGCTTCAACAACTGACTCTAAATCTCGGGGCGGGGGGCGTCCAGCCCCCTAAGGTCGTTAACTGTCCTTCAGGTGATTCTGAAAAGGAATAAGGATTAGGACCCCCTGGCTTAACCAAAATGTCCATCGTGGAAATACCAAGACACGTCAGTGAGATGAAAACGGCCCTTGCATCCCCTGAGGCCTGATAATGACCAGGCCCTGGGGAGAGACGTGAGACCAGAGCCCGCTGGAGAGGCCACGAGAGTTCGTAGCCCCTGCAATGTGACCCCGGCCAGCGGGACAGGCAGCGACGAGCACAAATGATTGCAATCCACTGTGATTCATACAAATATTAGAAGTTTGTGCGTTGCACGGGTGATGAAGTGACTGGCATGGAGCATCAGGGAGGGCTTCCTGGAGGTGGTGACATCTGAGCTGGGATTTGAAGAGTGGTAGGGTGGGCTTGGAAAAGGGCAGGAACCAATGAATGCCAGTGGCCGATGCCCTAGACAGACACACTCTCACTCACAGCCAACCCCGACGCCTCTCGGCCTGCAAGCCTAGACTGGCTGTGGGTGCACGCTTATCCAGACGCTCCAGAAACTGGAATTAGCCCTCGGCTGGTGAGAAGTCAGAAGACACGCTGCCCGTTTCCTCACCCCTGGCTGGAATATAGCACGCGTGTTCTGCACTCTTTCCCTGAGTCCCCTGGGGGGACCGAGGCCCAGCCGCCCACCGGGGTGACGGCTTTGACAACCTGTGTGTTCTTTTCTTCCCTGTTGGATGACCCACCTTCTCTGAGTGCCTCTTGGGATCAGCCCCAAATATACCCCGTGCCCTTGAGTTCTTGTCCGAGGGTCTGCTTCTGGGAGAACTTGCTCCGGTTTTCCTCCCAGCTCTCAGGTCCAGGCCTGCCTCGGAGACTTTGCGTGTGCTGAGCTGGCCTCCTGGAGTGCCCTTTCCGAAGCCAACTCCTTCTCCTCCAGGGCCCAGCTAAGATGTCGCCGGGAGGGGCCCTCCCCGAACACCCTCACGGCACGACCTGCTCATTCCCTGCCTCTGCGTGGCCCACTCGTCTTCAGAACGCGCCTGAACACTGGCTGAAAGGATCGGTCACCTCCTGGTTTGCTTCCCCGTGGCCGTCTCCTCGGTGAGGGCGCCAGCTCCACCGGGACAGAGACTGCCCTTATCCTCTGTGTCTCCAACAGCGAGCACACAGTAGGCGCGCAGGAACTGTTTGCTGAGTGAATAACGGGACTTAATGACTCCTTGCGTTTACTTTTTAAAGTTTTTCCACTTAAATATTAACTCAAACCGGGCTCGGTGGCTCAGCCTGTAATCCCGCGCCTTGGGAGGCTGAGGTGAGTGGATTGCCTGAGCCCGCGGGTTCGAGGCCCGCCTGGGCAACTTGGCGAGACTTCATCTCTACAATAAATCACAAAATCAGCCGGGCGTGGGAGCGCACGCCTGTAGTTCCAGCTACTCGGAAGGCTGAGGCAGAAAGATCACCGGAGCCCAGCAGGTCGAGCTGTGGTGGCCGGGAGCAGTCACTGCACTCCAGTCTGGGCGACAGAGTGAGACTCCAACTCAAAATAAATAAATACATAAATAAATAAATAAATAAACAAACATTAATTCAAGCCCACAATTAACCCATTAGCATGCTCTTTAAAAACTTGGGTTTTTTTTTTTGTTTTTTTGGGGGGTTTTTTTTGAGTTGGCATCTCACTCTGTCGCCCAGACTGGAGTGCAGTGGCCGCTGCCAGCCACCACAGCCTCAAGCTGCTGGACTCCGGCGGTCCTTCCACCTCAGCCTTCCGAGTAGCCAGAATTACAGGCATGGACTACCACGCCCAGCTGGTTTTTTGATTTATTGTAGAGATGAGGTCTCACTGCCCAGGCGGGTCTCAAACCCGCGGGCTCAGGC
>NW_007248777.1:374870-377952 GCF_000164805.1 Carlito syrichta
CTCACCTCAGCCTCCCAAAGGCGCAGGATTACAGGCTGAGCCACCGAGCCCGGCTCTAAAAACTTGTTTTTAACTGTTACAGCTTATAGCTAAAAGTCCCTTTGATGTCCCGCCTGGACATTCCCCAAGGTGGCCATACAGTGGCCTTGTGTCCTTCCAGACTTATTTCCATGCCTTTGCTAACACTTTTTTGGGGGGAGTGGGGGTTTGAGTCGGGGTCTCACTCTGTCCCCCAGGTTGGAGTGCAGTGGCACCATCACGGCTCACCACAGCCTCGACCTCCTGGGCTCAAGAGATCCTCCCACCTCAGCCTTCCCAATAGCAGGGGCTACAAGGTATGCACCACTATGCCCGACTAATTTTTTAATTTTTTTTGTAGAGACAAGGTCTCACTGTGTTGTCCAGGCTGGTCTCAAACTCCTGGGCTCAAGAGACCCTCCTGCCTTGGCTTCTCCAAGTGCTAAGATTACAGGCATGAGCCATTGGACCCAGTTCCTAATACTGTTTACTGTTGTTGTGTGTGTGTGTGTGTGTGTGTGTGTGTGTGTGTGTGTGTGTGTTCCTATAAATGGTGGGCTGGATACAGCTCAGAGTTTCGGGCAACATAAATGACTCTGGGTAACTGTAATCGTAAAATTCTCTATGCAATTTGACCAGATTATGGTGTCTGGTTGTTCGATCAACCATGAGCCCTGAGGCTGCTGTGAAGGTATCTTGTAGATGTGTGCTTAACATCTACAACCAGCAGACTTTGACCAAAGAGAATCACCTTCCACGACGTGGGTGGGCCTCATCTAATCAGTTGAAGGCCTTGAGGGCAAAAACTGAGGTCACCTGTAGCAAAAGGAATTCTGCCTCAAAACGGTAACACAGAAGTCCCGCCTGAGTTTCCAGCATTCTGTCCTGCCCTAAAATATTTCAGATTTGCCAGCCATGGATGAACCAACCCTTTAAAAAATTTAAATATATATACGTGTGTGTGTGTGTGTGTGTGTGTGTGTGTGTGTGTGTATACACACATATATATATATTTGTTGATGGTGGTGGTTTTTGATTCTCTAGAAAACCCTGGCTGATACAGTTATTTAAACAGAGAAGCAGGCCGAGCATGGTGGCTCAACCTGTAATCCCAGCACTTTGGGGGGCCGAGGCAAGTGGATTGCCTGAGCCCATGGGTTCAAGACCAGCCTGGGCAAGTTGGTGAGAGCTCATCTCTACAACAAATCATAAAAATAAGCCAGGCGTGGTGGTGCATGCCTGTAGTCCCAGCTGCTTGGAAAGCTGAAGCAGAAGGACTGCCTGAGCCCAGCAGGTTGACGGTGGGGTGGCCATGTGACAGAGTGAGACTCTGACGGTGGGGTGCCTGGGTGACAGAGTAAGACTCCAACTCAAGAAAAAGAGAAGCCATCTATTAATATAAATCAATCCGATAAACACAAAAGGCAAAGATTGAGCAGGCGTTCCACAAAGGGGGGTGCCCCAAAAAACCAGTGGACACACAAAGGCACTTAATGCCCTTGGTCATCAGGGAGACACAAAGGACAACCATGACGAGACAGCCTCCGTCCACCCGCCAGGATGGCTAGAATGAAAAGGACGTGAAATACCCAGCGTGGAGGAAGGTGTGGAGCCTCCAGCAATATCTCTCACTCGTGATGGGTCGAATGCAGAATGGTGCAAGCGCTCTGGACATCACGGGCAAGTTTTTTGTTTTTGTTTGTTTGTTTGTTTTTGAGTTGGAGTCTTACTCGGTCGCCCAGACTGGATGCAGTGGCCACTCCCGGCCACCGCAGCCTCGACCTGCTGGGCTCTGGCGATCCTTCCGCCTCAGCCTTCCCAGTAGCCGGAATTACAGGCACGAGCTACCACGCCCGACTGATTTTTTGATTTATTGTAAAGATGAGGTCTCGCCTGCCCAGGCGGGTCTCGAACCCGCGGGCTCAGGCAATCCACTCACCTCAGCCTCCCAAAGGCGCGAGATTACAGGCTGAGCCACCGAGCCCAGCTATGGGCAAGTTAATAAAGTGAAACACACATGGCTATGACCCGCCGGTGGGCATACACTCATCAGAAACACGGACAAATGTTCACCAAGAGGCGTGCACATATGTTCACAGCAGCCTTATTTGTGCCCACGCGCCCCTCGGCAGGAGAACAGGTGAATGAATGAATGCAGAGTTGCACTCAGATGACGGAGTATTGTCCAGCAGCGAGAACAAAAGATCTACCGCCGTGCACGCCGGCAGGGGCGAATCTCAAGTACTTTCACACAAGGGAGAGGGGCCAGACGCAAAGAGGGCATACCGTCGGGGTCCGTGTCTACAAAGGTCTGGAAATAGACACAACTCCCCTAGCCTTGGGGACTTGGGACCAGGAGAGGGCAGGGGGAAGCTTCAAACTGGGACGTCCCGTTTCTTGCCGGCAGGGGGGCTGGTGTGCTCACTCAGGAAGGTTCGTCGAGTTTCGCTCACGACGGTTCTGTACGTGTACCATATGCTTGAGTGAAAAGCGCCAAGGAAAATAGGGAATGTGGGGAGCAGTGCCCCAAATCACAGCCCAGGCTGTCTCTGCCGCCCCGGGGCTGTCCCCACTTCCAAGTCTGACAGGTGAAGCCTGGGTCATGTGACCAGCCCCTAGCTGCGAGGGATGCGTGGAAGAGTGCACCCCCGGCGGGCTCAGCATCAGTGACAGAGGTGGGCAGGCTGTGCCCCAAAAGACAGGGGCCTCGGAGCCCTGCAAGGGGCTCAGCCCCTCCCCCCTGGAGTGATATCCAGGTGGCTTCCGATGGCCCCCACTCCTGTGCCTGTGAGACACCAAGCAACAGAATCTCAGAGTTCTAGAAAATGTGAGTGTGCAGTTTCCCTGGATACCATGAAACTGTCTTCCCAAGAGGCTGCTCCATCAACGCTGCCGGCAGCAGTGTGCCAGGGCAGTCACTTCCCACAGTTGCCGTGACACCTGACGGCCCCCATCTTGTCCGAGCCGACCTGGGGCATGGGAACGGGCCGTCATCATTGCCTTCACGTGCACACGCTGGACGTCCTGCATGTTCATCTGCCATACGTCATTCATTTTTCTGGAA
>NW_007248777.1:378045-387391 GCF_000164805.1 Carlito syrichta
CCCCCCCCCCCCCCCCCCCCCCGGCTCACAACTCTTCTGAGGCTGGGAAGGGGACACTGAGGGGAAGAGGGCGGGGTGAAGGGGAAACAGGATCTTTCGGACATGACCCTGCTGTGTTCCCACTAGCCTTGAGTACATTTTGTAATGCCCCCGCCGTGTCATCCTTTCATTTCCTTGTTCTTGTCACCGGTAGAAAATAGCATGAGGGCCCAGCCACAGGACTTCTCAACTTTCACTTTACCAGGCTTGTTTTTCAAGCTTGAAGCTGACAGATTTGGAGTGGAGGAGAGGAACTCCCCTGGTGTCCCTGCGGGGGTCGTCCACCAAGCTGCACACACGCCCTCACAGGTGTCATTAATCTACTGGCATTGTGAATGAAGAAAGCAGGCTGATTCAAGGAATTTGCAAATTCCTTCCCAAACTGCCAACTGTGAGCAAATGGGCAAAAGCTCTATGACCTGGAGAGGAGATGGCCTGGCTGAAAAGATGCTTGAAAATCCCTTAGGTCACTCCTAAGAGGGCAGAGAACATGGTTTGGTCAATACAAACCCGTGGGTACTGCACAGAGTCAGGCATGGCAAGCTACAGCCACCGGGTCAAGTCTAGCCCACCCCCTGTTCTTGTCAATAAAGTTTTATCGGCACTCAGTCACAGCCATCCATTGACATATAGTCTGTGGCTGGTTTCCTGCTACCACAGCAGCAACAAAGACTGTATGGACCACAAATCTTTTTTTTTTTTTTTTTTGAGTTGGAGTCTCACTCTGTCACCCAGACTGGAGTGCAATGGCCGCTCCCGGCCACTGCAGCCTCGACCTGCTGGGCTCCGGCGATTCTTCCGCCTCAGCCTTCTGAATAGCCGGAATTACAGGCACGCGCTACCACGCCCGGCTGATTTTTTGATTTATTGTAAAAATGAGGTCTCGCTGCCCAGGCGGGTCTCGAACCCGTGGGCTTAGGCAATCCACTCACCTCAGCTTCCCAAAGGCGCAGGATGACAGGCTGAGCCACCAAGCCTGGCTGGACCACAAATCTTAAGACATTTATTATCTGGCCCTTGACAGAAACATGTTACCAGCCTCCGCACTAAGTAATAAAAAGGATATAATCGTTATCATTTTGCAGCATGTTTAGAAAAATAGAAGGAGAGAAATAATTTTTTTAAATGTTTGGTAGCTGGGCACATTGGCTCATGCCTGTAGTCTCAGCACTTTGGGAAGCCAAGGAAGGAGGACTGCTTGAGCCTCGGAGGTAGAGACCAGCCTAGGCAACACAGCAAGATCTCATCTCTACAAAAAATTAGCATCTGTAGTCCCAGCTACTCGGGAGGCTGAGACAGAAGGATTGCCCGGACATCAGAGGTCAAGGCTATTTGTGAGCTGTGACCATACCACTGCACTCCAGCCTGGCCAAAAAAAAAAAAAAATGTTTTGCCGATTGTGTGTGGCTGAATCTTTCTAAACTAAGTGCATAGAGCGTGCATGCCACCAAAAAATGTAACGAAGAGTAGGACTTTGGGTCCAGACAATGAATTTACAAAAGAATTCTTAGCGAGCTACTTCAAGTCTCTCAGCCTCTGTTTTCTCACCTGCAAAATGGGGGTGATGTCAGTCCCGGCCTCACAGGCTCTCAGGAGAGCGTCTGAGCACAGTAAGCACCATGTCATCATTCGCTCTCAGTGTCATGGTCATTGCACAGGCACAGGTCTGAACTGGTGTCACAGCTAGGCCACTTCCCACACGTGTGACCTTGAGCACACAGCTTCCTCTCCCCGGGCCTCAGTCTCCGTACCTGTAAATGGGATCATGATGGCTCCCCTCACCAGACCTGCTGTGAGGTGGCTCAGCGCAGCACGTGCAAGCGTTCCTGCCCGGTTCCTGTTATTCCCACCCAGTGCCTCCGCACCGCGGGGTGCTCCAGCGGGCCCCTCCTCTGCAGGCGCGAGAGGAACCCGGGGTCCGATGCCGGGCTCCAGCCCCCTCCTCCTGCATCCCGCAGGTGACATGCCCGAATCAGCACTGACTGTCTTCCACCCAGTGTTTGTTTATTTAACTGTCCTCTTAAGCAACTCCCCAGCCATCAAAGGGCTGTTTACAAACCCCACAATTAGTTTCCTTGGAACAATAAATAAGCAGAAACCTAATTAGGCGTGTTTCTCCTGGCTCAAGGCACAGTCATCTCAAGGCTTGGGCATGGCAGCCATCATTCGACAGACACCTGTGGGAGGGATGGAGCGATGGGATGAGTAGTGCGTGTGTAGATGGGTGTGTGGATGAGTGGGTGGTTGTGTGAACGAATGGATGGATGGGTGGATGAGCGGGTGGGTAGATGGCTGGGGGTCATGAGTGGACAGGTGGGCTGGAAGCCAGGGGGAAGAGGTTTGTGGGGGTGCCTCTGGATGTCAGCCACGTGTCCTTCTGGGGCCTCCTGGGTGCAGGAATACAGCCCGTCCTCATGAAGGCCGAGCCCTTGCTCAGGGTCCCGGAGGCACAAGGAAGACAAAGGGAGGGATGACGGATGGATGGATGCGGGGAAGGATGGCTGGACAGGAGGCAGGAGCGCCAGAAGAGCGACACAGTGGATGAGGGGTGGACGGTGGACGGGCGGACAGGGCCGCGCAGAGGGACGGGTGGATAGCAGGAGGGGTGGACCACTGTTTGGATGGCGGGAGGGCGTGAACGGGTGCATGGATGCATGTGTGGATGGTGGGTGGGCATGTGGGTGAGCGAACGGATGGATACACGGACAGACGTGTGGTTGGTGGGTGTGTGGGTAAATGAAGGGAGGAGGGTGGGGTGGAGGAGGGGAGTGGAAGGTGCAGGGGAGCGGTGTGGACGGAAGCTCCGGGCTCTTTCCGGCATCTGGGACCCGCTGTTCTTCACTGAGACGCTACGTCACCCCAGCAGAAAGGACACCACTCCTGGCATCAGAGCAGTCCTGGGTTTGAATCCGACTTCCATCATGTGCCAGCTCCGTGGCCTTGAGCAAACCTTGCCACGCTCAGAGCCTCAGTCTCCCCCGCAGTGTTCCGAGCCCACGCCCCGGCCCCCGCACTGCTGTGCAAATCCCCTTCCGACACCTGCCAGCATTGCTGGGCTGTCCAGAGCCCTCAGGCCCTGGATGCCCCTGCGTGGAGGGAGCAGGGCTGGCCTGTGCCAGCGGCAGGGCCCTGTCTCAGGGCCTTTGCCCAGGATCGAGGGGGACCGGCTCCTGTTGTGGGGACCTGGCTCCCTCCCTCCCAGTCCCACACGCCCGCCTGGGGGCTTCCGCTCAGTGCTGCCATCTGGGGCGCAAGAGGAACCTGGGGTCTCGACGCCGGGTTCCAGCCCCCTCCTCCTGCACCCCGCCGGTGACATCGTGAGTGCCTGTGTGCTTGGGAAAGCAAGGGCCTCCCTCCTAGGACAGCGGCGAGGGCGGAGTGTCCAGTCGCTGGAACGCTCACAGAGTCACTTCTCCACCACCATCACCACCGCCCACCCCCCGTGTCCCTGTCCCTGTCTGTGCAGAGGGGACCCGAGGTCTCCCGGCCGGAGATGCCCTCAGCGGGACCTCCTGGGAACAGAAAGGCTCCCAGGACACAGGGCAAGGGGCACCAGCCCCAGCCCCGAGCGGGAGCGGCGAGTCAGTGTCTGCCCGGCCCTCGAGGCTGCTGCTTCCCATCAAGGGGCGGGGAGGCGGCTGCCCTCCGGCAGGGGTGAGGGGCTGAGTCAGCCGAGCCAGGTGAGCAGGAGGACGGGGCTTTCCCGCTGCGCCTGGAAGACCGTGAAACCGGCAGGGCGGCCTCCCGTGGTGGGACGCACAGAGGCCTCGAGGCCTGGTACAGCCTCAGGGGACCCCGGGCCCCAGATCCAGGGCCAGGCCTGGGAGCGCCCCACCACCTAAGTCAGGGGCTGGCCCAGGACCCCGGCCGAGGCTTTGCCTGTGGGGAGAAGGGAGCTTGGGCATCCAGCAAGCCCGGAGAGCCAGGGAAGGCCTCCCTGGACAGGTGGCGCTTGAACGGGGGCCCGAAGGGGGCAAGGCCGTGAGCCGGGGGGCTGCTGGGGCTGAGTGCTCTAGGCAAACAGGACGGCAGGGGCGAAGGCCCTGGTGTGGAGCCCCGGGGAGTGGGAGCCGCAGCAAGGGCTGACGGCGGGTGAGGGGACAGTGGGGGACGAGCACAGAGGGGCTGGGGCTGGCCGTACCAGGCCTCGCGGCCGAGAGAGCCCTCTGGCTTTTCCTCTGAGCAGGGAGGGGACTGCGGAAGGCTCCGGGCAGGGGAGGGGCGGGATGTGCCTCGAGTCTCATGGGATCCCTCAGCGGCTTGTGGGGACGCACGGGGCAGGGCCTGCAGGACGGAGCTGGGACCGCAGGGAGGGGGTGACCCGGGGGTCCAGGTGAGCCGTGTCAGGGGGGTGGGGGGCGGGGGAGAGGGGGGTTCCGGGGCTCCCCTGGGCGTCAGCCGCACGCCCCCGGGGCCTTCAGGGGCAGGAGCACAGGACGTCCTTGCGAAGGCCAAGGGTCCAGAGGACATGAGGAAAACAAACACAGCTGGGATGGGGTCGGCGTGGACCAGAGCAAACCCCAGGCACCGACCTCCCGCCAGGGCCAGTCCGAGACGGTCCACGCAGTAACGCAGTCTCACAGAGTAGGCGCCCTCGTGAGTGCCTGTGTCACAGAAGAAGAAACCGAGGCCCCCGTGGGCGGTTAAGCGACACAACTCAAGTCAAGGGACTTCTGCCGGCCCCGGAAGCGGTGGGGCTGGGATCACGCTCAGGGCTGTGGCACTGCCAGACGGAGCCCACTGACCGCGGTAATCAGGGCGGGCTTCCTGCAGAGTTGAGGTCTGAGCTGGGCTCCCAGGTTCACACAGGAGCTGGCAGTGAACAGAGGCCATTCCCGGCCCAGGCCAAGCGCAAGCCGAGGTTGCTGGTGAGGCCCGTCCTCTCAGCCGGAGACTCCCAAACCTCCTTGGGAGTTGTCTCTAAAGTCATTCGTACTTTTTCTTACGTGACTTGATGTCTTTGTTTGCTTGGTTGCTTTTAAAAAATAACTTATGGAGGTGAACCTCACATGACATCACTGTGACCACTTCCAGCCAGCAACTCAGCGGCGGCTTAAGACGAGCTGCGTGGTGACGCCACCACTGCTAACGAGCCACAAAACCTCTTCGCCACCCACACGGAGACCCCGGGCCCCCAGCAGGTGTTCCCAGGCCCTGGCCCCTGGCGGCCGCCAGCCTTCCTTCCATCTCTGCGGACGTGTCTACCCCGGATAGAAACTGCGGCAGGTACCACGGGGCCATGGGCATCCAGCTCATCTCTGATAGCACGAACCCAAAGATCGATTTTTAGAGAAAATTTTGTACAACTACCAGGAAGAAAAAATAAAATGAGTGTTCATTTCTACAAATGGAAAGTAGCCTTAAAACAATAACTGCCAAGTGGTATCATCAGAGTCCAGCTGGATTCTGGTGCCAGATGGAGGCTCGGAGTCTGAGGCCTGCTCCGCCCCACAGAGGGGGAAGGGCTGAGTCCAGCTGGCACCCACGTGAGACTCTCTCCCTGGGTGATCAGAGGATCCAACAAGAAGTGTCATCCAAGTCATCCTGGTGCCTCCACAGTAGGCGTGGGGGAAGCTCACGAGAGCGGGGCTCCCCAGTGCCCAGGCAGGGAGACTGCCAGAAGCTTCTGCCCCAGCCGAAGTCATCCAGACGATCTCATGCCGGCCGCTGTCTTCCCTTCGCCAAATCCTGGGTGAATTCCCGGATGCTCTTCTGTTCCCACGATCCATCTGCTCACTCCTATGCCAATACCGAACTGTTTTGTTCCCTGTTCCTTTGTCATATATTCCAGTGTCCAGATGAACAGGCCCTCCCTCTTGGTTCTTCTCCGGCACCGTCCTGGCTGTTTTTGCATACTCACTCTTTAGGGGGCCTTGAGAACAGCCCCGTTTAACAGGCCCAGAGATGAGAAGGGGCAAGTCCCAAGGCCCGCAGGCATCTGCCCCCAGGCCTGCTGGCCCACTCCAGGACTCCCAGGAGTGCTGCGGGTGGTTGTGAGCCTGGCAGCCGGGAGGGGGTCTTTCCACACCCTAAACACACCACCCTGGCAGGTTGTGTTCACAGTTCACCCATGAGCTCTCACATACTCTCTCTGCACATCAACTGGCTGTTTAAGTTCTTACTGAAACGTGATTTTAAACACATACGTTTCGTCCCTGCCTTAAGTGAGGGGCCAGGGTTGACCACGGGGCGTGTCGTCTGTGCCCCCCCCCAACAGCCCCAGTTCTAGCCAGGGCGCAGCCAGGCTGGGAACCCCCTGGGAGCTGCCCTCCACCCGGGACAGGCAGGCACAGAAGGCCCTTTCTGCGGCTCCCTCTCTCCGGGTCCCCACCCCGGGGGACTCCCTATGTGGGACGTGTTCCCCACGGTTCCCAGGTTGCCCAAGTGGCCATGAGCTCGCAGCACTCAGGAACCTGCTTCTGGGGCCACGGCCCAAGGCACCTGCTAGGAAACACACCAGAAGTGGAGCCGCCAGACCTGCGGAGCTGCCCTGGGCCTTGGGGTGGGCTCTGCACCATTCCCAGGAAAAGCAGGTGGCAAGGGCACTGAGCACGCCCGGCCCTGGGGAGCCGGGAGGCCGGAGAGGCGGAGAGAGACATGCGGGCGCCCCTGCACCTCTGCAGCTGCCTCTCGCCCCGCCCACGGCCCGGCCCCAAGGTCCTGAGAACAGCTTCCCGCAGGCGCCAGGACAGCGGAAAGTCCCTGGGGCTGGGCCCGAGGGCCGCAGGCAGCGCCCGGGCCAAGAGGGAGAGGATGCGTGGCCCCACCCCAAGGAGCCCAGGGGGCAGCCCGCCTGCCCCATGGGGGGGGCTCAACTTGGCCTTGAGTGGATCTGGAGGAGGGAGGGCTTACATGCTGTCACACTGCTTCACCCACTCATTCGCCCAGCGTGAAGAGAAGCAGCCTAGTAAGTGTCCGAACCCTGAGCCACCCGGGAAGGCGTCCATAGGCACCGGACGGGAAGCAAAGAAAGGGGCCGAAGGCGTTGGGTCTGGGCCTTTTCCTCTTGGCGTCTCTGTCTGTGGGCGGGAGCCAAGGGGTGAGACTTCGGCTTGCCCTAGGTCAGCCCAGGCTGCAGCAGGGAAGGGGCTCGAGTCGTTTCACCAGGGTGGGCCTGGCAGATCTCAAGCCAGCAGACCTGCCTCATCACCTCATCATGGCGTCTCCTCTGGGCAACGCTGTTCGCCAGGAATCCACGACGAGGCTCCCTGCAGCCCCAGAAGAGGCTGTCCGGCGTGTCTCCCACCCTGAGACACAGAAGCAGAAGTCACAAGACGGTGGGACAGGTGCCTAGGGGAGGGTCAAGAGGAGCTCACTGGGGAGAAGCCATCCCTAAGCAGCAGAAGCGATCTTGTTCCTTGCTGCCCTGGCACCCAGCACAGAGCCTGAGTCACAGTGGGGGCTCAGCTGGAATTTGACGATGAACACGGTGGGACGGCCCACACGCTGGCCATTCAAGTAACAGCCTTCGCGACTTCTGTGCTGTCTGCTTTCACTTTGGTGATTACTTATTTAACGCTTTTTCTTTCAAATGTACTCACTTTTTTACTTAAATAAATGTATTTTAAAGTGAAACATTTGGTGTTATCACGAAAATGGAAGAAAAACAAGGAACGCATGCCACAAATCCAGGAGAACCCGAAAAATAATTACAATGAAACAAAACAACGTTATTCAAATCTACCTGTTAAGAGAATAAAAAGACAAGCCACAGACTGGGAGAAAATATTTGCAAATCACATATTTGACAACAGGCTGACTGGTATCCAGGATGTATAAAGAACACTCCAAATCCACAACGGAAACAATGGGGTTGTGTAGAGGGACATACAGTGTGAACAGACACGAAATCAAATAAAATATACGATGGCAAATAAGCACGTAAAACTATGTCCCGCAAAATTAGCAGTTAGGAAAATGCAAATCGAAACCACCACGAGCCACCATCCTGCACCGAGCTGAGTGGCAAAACGGCAGAGACGCATTGGAAAACAGCCCTGCAGCTTCTGACAGAGTGAAACATGCACCCAGCCACATGACCCAGCAATTCCACTCCTAGAATTTTACCCAAGATAAACAAAAGCTTATGCTCACACAAAAACCCATGTGCAAATGTGTCTGGTGGCTTTATTCATAATCTCTAAAAACTGGAACCAGCCCAACTATCCCTTACCCAGCAAATGGATAAACACGTTTGAGAACATCCACACAATGGAATTCTATTCTGCATAAAAAAGAACAACGCACGACACATAAAACTGCATGTGCACATCGCAAAAGCACCTTACCGAACAGGAGCAAGAAAAGCCAGACTCAAAAGGCCACGCATTGTAGCAGTCCACTTGTCCAGCATTCTGGAAACGGTAAATTTACAGAAACAGAAAGGAGATCAGATACCAAGTCCCACCCATGTGACACGGATCTGTGGACAGAAGTCAGACTAACAGGGTCCCAAGGGGGGGGGCGTGAATAGAGGGGAGGGGATGAGGGGTGGTGACCTCTGAACACCAGGGACTGGCTTTCTGTCATTTGCACACAGAAGGTTCTGATGGACCCGCAGGAGGAGGGGAGAGGAGAGGTTTTAGATTTCACGTGGCTGTGAAGATTCACCAGCACCTCGCTTACACACACTGCAGCTCAAAGCGGCGTTGCCAAAAGTCTAGCCAGGCACAGCGGTGTGCCAAAGGCGTCAAGGAGCTCCAGGCCTGCTCTCCTCTCCACAAAGGGAGACCAGCAACTATTTGGTCTTAGAGACAGGTTAGCAGCAAAGACCCTCCTGGATGGACGCAAAGGACCGTAGAAGATTGGCAGGGTGGGCGCGGTGGCTCACACCTGCAATCCCAGCACTTTGGGAGGCCCCGAAGTGGGAGGACTGCTTGAGCTCAGGAGTTCAAGACCAGCCTGGGCAACAACGCAAGCATTCGTCTCTGCAAAAACAGAAATAATTAGCGGGGCGTGACGGCATGCATCTGTAGTCCCAGCCTCTCGGGAGGCTGAGGCGAGAGGACCGTCTGAGCCCAGGAGGTTGAGGCTTCGGGAGCCGTGAGTGTGCCGCTGCACTCCAGCCTGGGCGACAGAGGGAGACTATGACTAAGAAAAAAAAAAAGATTTACAGAGGGAACAACTGGCCATGTGACCCGAGGGGGCGTCCTGCTCTGTCCCTGCACCCTATGGAATAACCGCGGGGCCTCCTGGGGCACATCCCCAAGGTAGGCCGGGAGAGTCCGCACAGCTCGCAGCAGGGTTCAGCAAGGAAGGGCGTGGAGCCAGGCCGCATTTAGCCGCAGCCGGGGCGGAGGGGGAGGAG
>NW_007248777.1:387464-388687 GCF_000164805.1 Carlito syrichta
GGGCAGGGGGAGGGGGAGGAGGCACCCACGCGTCCCTGGCACCCACGCGTCCCTGGCACCCACGCGAGCCCCGCACGCCATCGGCCTGCACTCCGAGCGTTGCTGGGTCGCTCCTCTCTCCCACCTGGACTGCCCGGCTGAGCTCCTGGCGTGAAGAACCCTTGGCATTGGCTTTGGGTGTCGACACACCCTATTTCCCCCGCCAGGACCCCCTTCCCCTCCTCCCCTGGGCCAGTCAGAGCCTTGGGGTGCAAGTGACAGGAAGCCGGGCCAAAACCGTTTCGGCCAAAAACAGAAATGTAGGGGCTCGTGAGACGGGAAGGACGAAGGGCGCTGATTTCAGGTATGGCTGACTCCAGCTCCAAGCCTGTCCATCTCTGGGCCGGTCTCTCTCAGGCGGGCTTTTCCCTCGCTTTATCCTCTTTTGCACTAGGATTGCTTGCGCTCAGTCCAATGGATAAATCTGCATCGCGCTCACAAAAGCCGCCAGCACTGAAGACCCAAGATGGAGTCTCATTGGCCAAGCTTAGTCGCACGTCCATCCCTGGACCAACCACCTGAGCAAGACCTAGTCGTGCCCATCCCTGGACCAATCACTGGAGCAAGATCTGTCCCTGGACCAATCACCAAAGCAAGGCCTGGTCATGTGCCCCTCCCTGGACCAATTGCCGGAGCAAACCTGACCAATCACCAAAGCGAGGCCTGGTCACGGGGCCATCCCGGGACCAGTCACTAAAGCGACGCCTGATCACGTGTCCATTCCCAGACCAATCACTAGCGCAAGACCTGGTCACATGCTCATCCCTGGACCAATTGCCAAAAACAAGGCCTGGTCATGTGTCCGTCTTGGGACCAATCACGGGAGCAAGACCGGTCACATCCCTGGACCAATCACCAAAACAAGGCCCGGTCCCGTGCCCGTCCCCAGACCAATCACTAGAGCAAGCCCTGCCACGTGCCCACCCCACATGCCTGGGGACCCCCAACCCGGGGGACTGAGAGGGGGGAGAAGGGTTCTCCGGCAGGAAGTCGGGGTGCCGTCGCCTGAAGTGGAGATGGAGCACGCCCTGCCCGTCAGCCCAGCGCTCTGGCAAACCCTAGCTGACCCCGCACATCGCGTGACCGCAGGTCAGCCCGCCCCCACCCGCGGGCCTCGGGACCCCCTCCGGAAAAGGGCGGGAGGCCGAGTGGAGGCCAACTTTCCGGAGTCCCGGGCCGGCGTC
>NW_007248777.1:389547-392396 GCF_000164805.1 Carlito syrichta
CAGCGCCCGGGTCACACAGCCAGCTGGCAGCTGAGCCTGGAGCTAGCCAGGGGAGAGGCGGAGGAAGCGGTGGGTCATGAAGCACCTACTGTGTGCCCGGCACCGCCGAGCTCCGGGAACATGCCGGGAAAGGCGCCGGCGGGAGAAACCGCGAGACGGTTGGAGAATGAAGCAGGGTGGAGGGGGACCGCGCTGGGTGGAGAAGGTGACGTGTGAGCCAAGAGGGGTGAGAGGAGCCACGGGACACGGCGAGGAAGGGTGCTCCAGGCAGCTGGCACTGCACGTGCAAAGGCCCTGAGGCAGAAAGGGGCTTGGCGTGCTCAAGGAACAGGGAGGAGGCCAGCGTGGCTGCCGCGCGAAGAGGGAAAGGTGATGGATCAGATCAGAGGTGGGCGCATACAGACCCGCAGGGTGGCTCCGACCATCCTTGTGTCACCAGGGAGGAAGCCCAGCCCAGAGAGGGAGTCACACAGCAGAGCCAGGCTCCAGCCCCTTCGATGGGCCCTCTGCCCACGGGCTTGTGCTTCCACGAGGGGACAAGGCTGGGGCAGGAGCTGCCAGGCCTTCGGGTCTGGGACGAGGGGCTTCTGGGCTCGCCGCTGCTTCCGGTGGGAAGAAAGCAGAGACTGAGCTGCTGAGTCACGGGGGCGCAACAGGCTCCCAGGCTGCAGTGGGCTCTGCCTCAGTTTACCTCCCTGTAAAAAACAGGCTTAATAGCACGTCCGCCTCCGGTGCCGACTTCAGAGGGTGCTGTGAAGGTTAATTAGTGCCCGGCAGCTCCGGGAGCCCTGATGAAAGGGGGCGGAAGTGGCCGCTGTTAGCTCGGGCAGGTTGTTACCCTGGCTGGGGGGTGGGGCACAGAGGGGTCCCGGCCTGAGTCACCTCTGGTTCTGTTCAACCCCAGGCCAGCCCCTTGCCAGACGGGCAGGGGCCCAGCATGCCAAGACGTCTGGCTCTGACCACCGTCCTGGCCCAGCACCAGGCAAGGCTGGGCTGTGAGAGGCCACGGCCACGCGGGCCAACTGGCTCTGCCTCTCCTCTGGCCGGGAGGCCGGGACGGCACTCCTCACCTCCAGGCCGCACAGTGGTGTTGAGTCCATTTTGTGCTGCTATAACAGCGCACCACAGACTGGGGAACTTACAGGGTCAGAGACTTGTTTCTTATTTTATTTTATTTTACTTTTGAGTCGGGATCTCACTCTGTCTCCCAGGTTGGAGTGCAGTGGCACGCTCACAGCCACCAAAGTCTCGACCTGCTGGGTTCAGGCAATCCTTCTGCCTCAGCTGCCTGAGTAGCTGGGACTACCGACGTGCGCTACCACACACAGCTAATTTTTTAATTTTTTGTAGAGATGAAGTCTCACTGTGTTGCCCAGGCTGGGGTCAAGTGGTCCTCCCACCTCGGCCTCCCAAAATTCTGGGATTACAGGTGTGAGCCACCATACCCGTTCAAAAGAGAGATTTATTTCTTACAGTCCTAGAGTGTGGAAGTCCAAGATCAGGAGTCTGCTCGAGTGAGGGCCTTCTCTCTGTGCCGTGACAGGACGGAGGGCGTCACGTGGCGAGAGCCAGAGGGCGAGAGGACAGGAAACTGCAGACTCCCTTTGTGACACATCCACTTTCTCTAGCTGATGGCCAACCCCCCCCCCAGGACAGTGGCGTTAACTGACCTCATCACCCGCCAGGCCCCCTCCCAACCCCACAGAGTTGGGGACAAAGCCTCCAGGCCAGGACCCCGGAGCCGCGTTCAGACCAGCGCAGGGTTCCTGACCTCCCACGGGCTCTGTGGCTGCTCACGCACGTGTCAGATGCTGCACCCATGGCTGCTTCCCCTGCTGCCTCCCGGGAGGCCAGAAGTGGCCTGTGGGCCACAGCCACCCACGCCGCCAGCCCTCTTGGCCTCCATGACCTGAAGGGAAGGGAAGGACTTTTCCAGAATGATATCAGAGCACTCTTGGGGCTGTTGATCAGGCCCCTCCGGCCACTAGCTCCCACGGGGCCCTGGGCCAGGCTCCTGCTGCCCCTGCCCCAAAGCCCCTCCGCTCTCTCGCCTCTCCTGCAGCTCCTGGGTCTCAGTCCCCACCCTGGCCCCTCCTGCCCCCCACAGCACACACGCACCCCTGAGCCCTCCATCCAGCTGTGAGCACACGCCCCGGCGGCCCCTGGGGACTCCCGTTGCTTCCCTCTCCTGGTGTCGGGGGACAGATGCCAAGGCCAGAGCCCGCTTCTGCCTCCCAGTTCCCCCACGAGGTAGCTCTGTGCCCACCTCACGGGGGCGGGGATGCTGAGGCTCTGAGCCGTGGAGAGGCTTGGGGCCCCCGCGGGGCGAGGCCAGGCCCTTGTCAGACACCAGGCAGCCACTTTCAGGAAGAGCCCGGCGTTGGAAACAGGGGGCCTCAGTCAAGTTCACACCCCACCCTGCTGCTCACTCCTTCCCTCCCTGCTGCCCCAGGGTCCTCACTGGGCCCCCTGAGTAGAGTCCCATCACCAGGCCTTTGTACCTGCTGTGCCCTTTGCCTGAAGCACCGCCCACACCCTGGCACACTGGCTTCTCCTCTCTGTTCAGCCCTCTGTTGAAACGTCACCTCCTCCGAGAGGCCCTCCAGGCTCTCTCCATCACACTCCCTGCTGTCTTTCCTTCAGAGCCTCATCGCTAGAATGATCTCAAATCTCTGCTTCCCTCCACAAGAATGACAGGCTCCATGAGAGCAGAGGGTTTTCATGGTTTTTTCTGTCTTGTTCACTGCTGTATTTCCAGGACCCAGTAGCATGTTTAGAACGTCACCCAAAGCCCTGGGTGATTTCTCCAGGGGGTTTTTTCCTTCTTCTTTTTTTTTTTTTTTTTTTTG
>NW_007248777.1:392726-399793 GCF_000164805.1 Carlito syrichta
CCCACGGGCTCAGGCAATCCACTCACCTCAGCCTCCCAAAGGCGCAGAATTACAGGCTGAACCACTGAGCCCAGCTCTTCTTCTTTTAAGAGACAAGCTCTGGCTTGTCCTCCAGGCTGGAGTGCAGGGGTGTGTTCATGGCTTACCATGACCTCCTGGACTCAAGCGATCCTCTCACCTCAGCCTCACGAGTAGCTGGGACCACAGGCATGTGCCACTACACCTGGCTGATTTTTTTTTTTTTCAAGAGACAAGGTCTGACTGTGCCCAGATTGATCTCGAACTCCTAGCCTCAAGTGATCCTCCCGCCTCAGCCTCCCAGAACGCTGGGCCTACAGGCATGAGCCAGTGCACCAGCCTTTCCAAGTCTTAAATGGTATCACAAGCTGCTGAACATCACAACAGTAATATTTTGGGGGCCCTTCCTGTGGCCAGTGCCGTGCACAGACGCTCACTGAGTCCTCACAGTGACCTGAGGCCAGTCCTGTGATAGCCCCGTTTTCCAGATGACCCCGTGACAGAATGAGTGGGGCCCTGTCCGGGTCACCAGTGACTTGGAGGAAGCCCCAACTGAATACAAAGTCCGACCCCAAGCCTGTCCCCAAGCACCCCAGAGCCTCACAGGCCCAGAAACCACAGCCCTGGATCCCTGGCACAGCCCAGGGAGGCTGTGTGTCCCGCCTGGTGCCCCCAGCAGGTCAGCGGCCCAGAGGTTGAGTCTGGCAGTCGCCACCCAGAGGGAGGGCGAGCTTGGCAGCTGTCCTGTCCCAGGACGCCCGGCAGCCGGGAGTTTCTCTCCCCGGACTTACTGTACGTGACTCAGCGCCAGCCCCAGTTGTGAAATCTGGGAATCTTGCGGGCAAGGCCGGGCCCGGGGGATGGCCGTCTGGGAAAAGGAGCTGGGAAGGGGTTAAGGGGGTGGGAGGGGGAGGCACAGGGCCAGGCCAGCAGAGCGCAAGCCACTAGCACCGCCGCCTGTGGCCTGCCGCTGACATCACAACTGCGTCAGCCCAGCCCGCCCAGCCCCCCACTTCCTTCTCAGCCGCGTCCTCGCCACCTCCCCAGCCTCACTGTCCTGAGAAGGGACAGCACCCGCATTCCCTCCTGGAAGAGAGGGAGAGGGCGGGGGTTGGGGGGAAGATGACACATCCCTGCATACAGAAGGCACTTAATAAACGATAGGTGGGATGGGTTGGAGCCAGACCATGATCCTGCGAGCTGCATGGGGCAGGCAGGGCGCAGTCACACTTATCTTAGAGAGGAAGAGAGGCGAGGTCAGAGAGGGGAAAGGCCTTGCCCCAGGCCACCAGCCCCACGGTCCTGTCACTTGAACTGTGCCCGGCCATGCTGCTCTACCTCGACCGTCCATGAGGAGGCTGCGTGTCTCGGTGCCCTGCTAGGATGTGGTGACTGTCCCAGGGCCCTGGGCTCTCTTCCTCGTCTGGTGAATGTGTTGAGTCAGATGACACCCGACGGCATGTGTCTGGCAGGCGGGACGGCCGACATCTCGTAGGGACCCTGCGGGGCAACCGGCCTTGGATATTGGGTTAAATCGATTCTGCATCTGACGTCTTTCAGGTGACATGCAGCAGACTCACTGGCTTTCACGGGACTCGGGGGCGGCGACAGTTATCCCCATCGGACGAGGACCCCGAGGCACCCAGAGCAGGTGGCGCCTGAGGCCGTGCAGCAGTCCATGACACAACAGCTGCATCCATAGGCCACTTCCTCCTGGCCAGGAGCACGGGGCCAGCAGGTCTTGCAGGCTTCAGCACCCAGAGGCGAGCACTGTTTTGCTCCCCGTTTCCCAGATGAGAAACTGAGGCCCAGGTGGGTGACGTTACTTGCCCAGATCACGCAGCTATAGTGAGTGGCAGAGCTGGGATTGAACCCAGGCTGTCTGGCCTCTGTCCCTGCCCAGGCGCAGAGCTGGGTGGACAAGCTGCAGGTACTCAGATCACTCCCCCCAAGCTGCCCTGGCACGGCCGGGCAAGTCCCTGCAGTCACAGCTTGCCATTGTGACAGCCCCTGGTGTACAGAGCCACTGTCCTCCCCTTCTGCAAAGCACAAAAGCCAAGGCCCAGAAAGGGTGTGCGACTTACCCGAGGCCACACAGCCCCGCCCCCACCTTCCACCTGCCTCAGTTGCAGAGGCTGGAGGAAGCCTTCTGCAAGGGAGGAGATGAGGCCCCCGGCCGCCTGAGAACGGGCTTTCCTCTCTCCCTTGCTCTCCGTCTCCCAGCTCCGTGGGACTGAACGGCACAGACGCTGGGGTACAGAGGGGGACAGGAAGGGACTCCCGACAGAGGGAGCGGCCTGGGGGGTGGTGGAGGAAGAGCACCTGGTTGGGCCAGGGTGGAGAGGGAGGAGCCGGGGCAGGGAGCGGCTGGGGTCGGGGAGGGGCCTTGAATGCCGTGCTGAGGAGTCTAGGCTTTGTCCGGAGGCGATGGGAGCATCGAAGGCTTTAGAGAAGGGAGGGCCGAGACCACTAAACAGGGGGCCGACTCTGGCCGTTCGCCCTCCGCCCTCCTGCTCTACCCTGGCCCCTGCAGTCCACTGCCACTCAGCCAGAGGGATCCGTGAAAACCCGATCCGCCCGGTCCCTCCTCCACCTGGACCAAGTGGGTCCCACTCCCCGCAGGGAGAGAGAGGGGGTCCTCACGCCATGTGACCTGTCCCTGCCTGGCGGCCCTCACGTCCCTCTCTGCCCCTTGCTCCCCGGCTGCAGCCGCGCGGGCCTCCCTGCCGCACCCAGAGGCGACAGCCACAGTCCGGTGGGCCAGTGCACGGTTCCCGGCCTGGGACACGCCCTGCGGGGTGGTCGCTCAGAGGTCACCTGTGCATGCCCCACTCCCTGCCCGGCCTTATTGGTTCCCTAGCAGGGCTTGTCACGTGACGCATGCACTGGCTTACGGCGTGTCTGGCCTGCTCATCCACAAGTGTGAGCTCTGCGGGCAGAAACCTTTGCCGTGGGCCGGGCCTGGCCCACCGGAAGCACCCGACAAATATTTATTCAGCAAATGGATTATTTTCCCTCAGAGGACGCAGATGAGGGCTTAGCCAGGCGGCTTCTCATGACTGTCCCTGAGGACCCAGATGGGGAAGGACGGGCCAGGCCACCCAGGGGATCTGGCCCCGAGTCTGCAGTGTGTCCCTGTCCCCCAAGCCACCACTCTGGGCTTAGGCCCACACCAGCCACGGCCCTGCTGAATCTGCCCTTGAGGCTGCAAGCTGGGGTCTCTCCTTGGCACCATCCTAAGCCGAAGGCTCAGAGAAGTGAGGTGACTTGTGTGGGGCCACACAGCACCCTCGGTTGTGAGTTCTGGCCTTCGGCCCCTCTCACGGGTGCTTTCTGCTAGAGCGGCTCTGCTCTTCCCTCTTTCCAGGCAGCGCGTTGGCTGGAACATCAGGCCTGCCGTATGTGGCCTTGACATACACCACGTCCCAGTCTGGGTCCGGCCCCGCCCACCCCCGCCAGACCACAAGCGCAGCGCCTGGCCCCACATGCCTGGTGGATGAGACACAGCCAGCGTGATCAGGTCCACCTGACACATTTCGGGCAGATGCGGGACTGCTCCCACGAGCTGCGCCCCGGCCAGGCCTCAGCCAGCACCATCCGCCAGGGGCCTTGAGGGCAGAGGGAGAGGTGGACGGTGGCCTGAGGATCCTGGAGTTGGGGCGGAGGGCGGGGCAAACTCAGGGCTGGAAGCAAGGCCAAGGCCTCCGTGGGCATGGAGGAAAAAGAGCCCGGCTCCCGGGTGAAGACGGCGCCACCGGGGGCCGGGTGGGAATTTAGCGAGCAGAGCAGCCTGGAGTAAGAGTAGAGCTACTGTCCTTGGTCTCAGGTTCAGAGAGGCGAGAGGGAGTGGTGGGGACTGGGGCCCAGCCCTGTCTGAAGAGCAGCCGCCCTCTGCTCCAGTTGACCTGGCCCCTGGAGAACAGGCCCAGGAGTCAGACGCTCAGGTGCTCTGACTTCCAGGGAGCCCAGAAACAGGGTTGTATGTGACATCTGCAGATTCTTTTTTTTTTTTTGAATTGGAGTCTCACTCTGTCACCCAGACTGTAGTGCAGTGGCTGCTCCCGGCCACCGCAGCCTCCACCTGCTGGGCTCCAGTGATCCTTCCACCTCAGCCTTCCGAGTAGCCGGAATTACAGGCACGCACTACCACACCCGGCTAATTTTTGATTTATTGTAGAGACGAGGTCTCGCCAATTTGCCAGGGCGGGTCTTGAACCCGCGGGCCCAGGCAATCCACTTACCTCGGCCTCCCAAAGTGCTGGGATTACAGGCTGAGCCACCGAGCCTGGCCATCTGCAGATTCTTAAATGTGGCTTCATTAATTCAGCACTCTGCGTGGACGACCAAGAGCTCACCTGAAGCCACGTCCGCCCTCCGCCCCCGGCTTGCAGCCTCCGTTTGGCCCCAGGGAGCAGCCGGAGGAGGGCGAATCACAGCTGGGTCCTGAGTCAGGATCCCAGGGTCGGACAGTGGCCAGGACCCAGCGCCAGCCGCTCCCAGCGCCTGCGAGAAGGCTCCTGTCATCTGGTCCCCTCCTCCGCCCGCCTCGGCTCCAGCTGGCTGGGGTTGGAGGGCAGTCTGGGCGGAGCCTGGCCTCCAGTCTCACATGGAACGCAGCTGTGGCCTGTTCCTGCAGATCCGAATTCCTCCCCACCCCCATGACGGCCACACCAGGAAGGGGGACACACTCGTGCCCAGGCTGTCCCCAGCCTACTTGTGCCCCAAGCCATCTGGTCTCAGGCGCCCCTCAGGGGCTTCGCCACACCCCCCGTGACCAGCTTTCAGGTGAAGAAACGGAGGCTCGGAGGGAAGCTGGCCGGGACTCTTCCTCTAGCATGCAGAGGGGCCTGGGCCTTTGCCTGCCTCCTTCCATGGAGCCCACCACACCCCGAAACCTCGCGCCTCCTCCTGGCTTCTTCAGCCAACAACTGGGCCCGGCCCCGAGCCGGGTCCCACGAAGTGAGCAGTAGGGCCCGCTCAGACCCTCTGGGGTGTGTGTCAAGTGATTTTCACGCTTCTTCCCCAAAGTCATGGGCCTCAACCACATCCAGTCTGTCATCTCAGCCTCTGACCGTGTCTGCACATGGCTCAGATGCCACCTCCTGGGCGGCCTCCACATCAGGGCACCCTCGGTGAACTCAGCAGTGGCCCCCACGGCCCTCTGCCCGACTTCCCAGTGTCCACAGCCAGAAGCCAGCGTCACCAGGCCTCCCTCTGTGCCTCCAGCCTGCTAGGTCACCAAGGCCTGGGAGTTCCATCCTCCATGCCCCTCAGATCACCCACCCTGCCTTCCCCGAGGCCACCGTGCTGGGTGCGTCTAACCACGGGTGATTCGTGCCTCCGGCACAGGCTCCCTCAGCCCCAAGCCCCGCCTCCCACCGCAAGCTGGAGGTGTGTCCGAAACCCCCTGCCTGCAGAAGGAAGGCTGACAGGCGGCCAGCCTAAAGCCCTGCTGGCCCAGGCAGCTCCTGGTGCCCCGTACCATCAGCCCGTTGGAGCGACCGCCCGACTCCACACGAGGCTCTCGCCCTGAGCCTTCACGCAGGCTGTTCCTTTGGCCCGGAGTGTTCTTCCCTCTCCTGCCCCGACTCTGCCCAGCTCCTCCATACGTGGACTCATCTTGCTTGTCTCAGGCCTCGCGGACCCGCCCTGACCCCCATGTGGGGGCCTGCCAATGTCTTGCAGCGCCCCCACCACACACACCACGCAAGTCAGACTGCTGCCACAGGAGCTGGAAACTTCCAGGTGCTTCAAGCAGAATGGGCTGGACACAGGAGTCAACTCCACAGAACCAGCAGAAGGACCACCAGGTTCCAGGACAGCATGGCAGAACCTGACCTTCAGGGGAGCGGGCACGCAGGATTGGTGGGCTCAAGAGCACACCACAGGGCCAGCCGTCAGGAGAGGAAGCACCACCACCGCCCCGAATCTCGCCCCGCGTGGCACCAGGCACTGGCGTTGCCGCAGGAAAGTCCACACCCATGTGCTCGTGCATCCGTGATCGTGTGCGACCATGTTCACCGGCAGGAAGAGCCCAGGTGGAAAAGGCAGCCTCTGCCTTTGATTCTGGCGAGGGACACCTGGCTGGTGGGCCCTGCAGCCGGGCACAACCCAAACTACAGGGGAGGCCGGGAAGGTGCTTGCGGCTCTCGGGGCCCCACGGCCTTGGGCTAGAGAGAGGCAGCCAGAGAAACGGGCCGAGGGGTGTTCGCCCTGACGTGTGGTCCCGGCAGGCCCCCTCTCAGCCCCAGTCCCCCAGGTGACCGTAACCCTCCACCTACATGTCCTGTGAACACATGGAGGGTCAGGTTGGTGCCCTGGGTGTCTCGGCTCAGCAGCACGTCACTAGGCCTGGGGCCAAGAAGAGGAGTGGGGGAGCAAGGGAGGAGGAAGAAGCACTTAGGGAGCACTTCCTGTGCTCCCTGAGCACTGAACTGCGTGCTCTCGCCACCTATTTGCACATTCGCAGGCGGGGATCACCACTGTCCCTGTTTCGTGCCTGGAGAAAGGGACGCCCAGAGAGGGAAGATCACCTGGCCCGTCAGCTCAGAGACGAGGTTAGACGTGAAGTGTCTGACTCAGGCTCCAACACCTGCTGCTACAAGGGGCGGCTTTGCCTCCTCCCTGGTGTCTGTTCAGAAAAGTCGCAGACACGTGCCGTGGACGCATGAACACAAGGCCCCCCTTCGAGGCCCCTCCGGCCCATCTCCCTTTCCCCCACCCCCGGGCCTGGGCTCTGGGCCCAGGGGGTCAAGAGCTCCCCACACTGCCTGGGAGCCGTCGCCCCGGGGCCTGCAGGCGACTCCAGGCGCCATGACGCCTCCCCGCAAGTTGCTGTCATGTCATGTCCACGTGCTGTTTTCTGGAGATACGGCTCTGAGCTTTCACTCCACTGTCAGGCTTCAAAAACTTGGCAAACTGCTGCATCACCGAGGGACGTGGGGGTCTTCCCGCCATTTGACCTCATGTCAGACGTTATGACATCGCAGGCGTCCGTTTGTGCACCTGCCCGTCCGTCCATTCTCTCATCCACCCACCCATCCAGCCAT
>NW_007248777.1:399979-404163 GCF_000164805.1 Carlito syrichta
CACCCGCCCACCCATCCTCTCATGGAATCACCAGTCCATCTGTCCACTTCTTTATCTGGTATTCCATCCATCATTTCATTTATCAACTTCTCATTTAATTATATGTTTATTCACTCATCCATCAATCGTTCATAGAACTCAGCCACGAAATCACCCACCCCACGCATCTCACAGTTGAAGAGCCGTCATTTCTCCAGCCACCCATCACCCACTGGCTGTCTGCTGATGTCTTCACCCACCCATCCAGTTCTTGGCTAATTCTGTTGCCTGTCATTTCGTGAGTTCGTCTTTTCTTTCATTTATCGGTTTCTTTGTCCATTTCACCCATTCATAAACAGTCCTCTTCGCCGTTGACTTGCCCATCTGACTGTCCACCCACCCATCAAGTCAGCGCTCTTCCTTCCACCCAGTGCGAGCTCCGTCTACCCATCTGTCCCTGTCTCTGAACAGAGAGATGAGTCATGGGCCCTGCCCTTGGGACACTCACACTCAAGCAACAGAAACAGTTGTAATCCCAGGTGGAAAATGTCCAGAGGCCAAAGCGAGCTCCAGGCAAGTCCCTTCCCAGGAGGGGACCCGTGTCCGCCTAGGGCTTCAGAAAGGGCTCCCAGGAGGAGGCGGCATCCAGCTGGGACTCATCAAACAGGACAACAGTGACCAGGCTCCCTGAGAGACCCCAGGGGGTGACTCTCGGAGCCTGACTCTCCCAAGCTTGTCATGGCCGTCTGGCTCTGAGGACAGGCGACAGATGTGACCATCGTTACACCGGTCACTTCCAGACTCAAGATCGCAAACCCTTCCCCGCCCCACTCGTGCCAGCGCCCCAGAGAGCCTCCGTCCTGCCGAGCCCCATTTGGGACGCGCTGGTCAGGTCCAGACTTCTTGTGTCCACAGACGGGGAGACCAGGTTCCACACAGCAGTCTCTGACCTCAAAAACGTTTCCTTCTGTTGTAAGATGCGAAGCCTGACACTTGCCCGAGACCCCGTTTTTCAGTCCCCAGAACTGAGCGCTGCATGGCACACAGTAGGTGCTCAAGAAGGTCAGTCAGAAGAATGTCACCGTCGAAAGAGTCGCTCTAAGATGACCTTGGCTTCTAGGCTCTCCTGTGACCCCGTGCGCCCTCAGCTGGAGCCCAGCACCCCGCCTCCGCTGTTCTGTCTGGGAAGTGGGCGGTAAGGCCGCTCGGCAAGGACCAGGGCAGGAGGCGCCTGCTCAGACCCTGCGCTGGCTGCAGGCCCTGTCTCGGGAGGCAGCTCAGGCCACGCGGCCACTTTCGCGCCTCAGCAGGCTGAGTTTCCAGCCGGCGAGGGGCCCTGGAGGCCTTTGGGTGGCTCTGAGCCTCCGAGGTCAAGACGGGTACCTGGAGACCGTCTGGGTGATGGCACTGTGCCCCTGCCCTGCCTGACGGGGCATGAACTGGAAAGTCCCCATAATAGTCGCTAATTAAATAAGCCCTGCCTCCCCCTCCCCACTACATCTCCCAGAGCCTCCAGAAACCTGCAGCGGAGGCCAGGTGTGGGGAGGGCTGGGCGGCCACATCCCCTGACCCCTGTGGAGCCCAGGCCTCTCCGCCCGCCAGAGTGTGGGCCCAACCTTGAGCCTTCTAAAACGCAGAGCCGGGTGCCCGCCCGAGGTGGAGGGCCACTAGCGCCCCTCTTCAGAGACAGCCACGGAGCCACGGGGTCTCTGGTCATCCCGGGGTCCCCGTGCCCATGAGGGCACATCCTCATCATCCAGTCGGCCCACGCTTACTAGGCACTTGCTGTGTGCCTTGGTGCTGGGGACAGAGCGACAAGACCGAGTCCCCACCCCCACAGAGATCGCAGTCTGATGGGGGAGGGGCAGGCATGTGAGAAGAAACGGGTCACTGTACTCACACGACTCATGTCGACTCACCCTGGGTGCCACGTTCAGAAGATTCTGGAGAACAGACTCACTCGCAGCCACAGGAAGCAGGTTGGCAGCTTCCAGCACTGGGCAAGGGGAGGTGGGGACGGGAGGGAGGGACTCAGGACCTCTGCGCATGGCGGGACCTTTTTGGCTGTGGTGGTGTCTCCACGAGTGCACCCATGTGTCAGACGCATCTGCATGTGCACGGGGTCCGGGCGGCTGACCCCGTGACTGTCCCGCCTCAGTAACCTCTAGGAACAGAGTGGGGAGGTGGTGTGAGCGCACAGTGGCCATGCTTAGGAGGGCCACGGGCAGCCTGAGGATAGTCAGGGAGGGCTCCCTGGAAGAGGCAATCCTCAAGCAAAGTTTTAAAAATGAAAATGAGGAAAGAAGAGAAGGGAGCGGCGTCAGTCTCCAGATGGCCCGAGTTCAAGTCCTGTCACCTGTGGCTTCACGTGCAGCTGTGTGCTTTGTGCAGGAGGTGTCCCACCTCGCAAGACTCAGTGTCCTCATCTGTGAAATGGATCCCATCATGTTTACCTGATCAGACCAGTGGGAGATTTAAATTATGGGATGCACTTGACCTTGCATCTGGGGGTTACGGCATCCCCAGCAGCCTGGGGCAGGGGGAAGGCCTCAGGGGATGCCGTAACCCCATGCTGCAGGGCATGGGCTCTTGAGGTTGGAGCTCCCCCAGGGCTGGGGTGCCAAGGAGGGCAGGCCCTGGCAGAGTCTCTTCATCCAGCCGTACTTTTTTTCTAGTCAGAGTCTCACTGTTGCCCAGGCTGGAGGGCAGCGGCACATGTGCGTCCACCACATCCTCAACCTGCTGAACTCAAGTGATCCTTCCGACTTAGCCTTCCAAATAGTTGGAGCCACAGGTGTGCACCACCACACTCAGCTAATTATTCTGACTTATTGTAGAGACGAGGTCCCGCCGAGTTACCCAGGCTGGTCTCGGACCCCTGGGCTCAGGCAATCCTCTCGCCTTAGCCTCCCAGAGTGCAGGGATTACAGGTTTGAGCAACCGCACCTGGCATCAGCCGTTCTTTTAACAAGGTCAGTGATGATCATACAAGCATTTTACAGCTGGGGAGACTAAGTCTTGAGCAGAGACGGATCGGACCACGGTCCTGCAGATCGGAGCTAGGAGGGAGGTGTCCTGTCACCCACTGACCCGCTGAAACCCCCAAGCAGGTGGAGGGCCGTGCAGCCTCCTTGCACACCTCTGGCGACCGGCAAGGGAGGCCTCCAGGTGGGACCCAGCTCTTCCTCCACCTGCCCGAGCAGGCGGAGGGCGGAGTGAGGCGGACACTCTGGATGCCGCCATCCCGGCCACGAGGCCCTGGGACAACCTGGTCCTTCCCAGGGCCTCCGTTTCCCCACCCACTCCACACTCCCCGCCCAGCTGGCGGCCCCACCCACCCGTCCCATCTGGGGGGCCGGGGTCAACCTCGGGGCAGGCGGGCGGGCCCTGTCTGGGGATAAAGCCAGCGCCCCGGGGTGTAGCCAGCTTAATAATAGGCTCCAGGATCCAGGGGGCTTGAACCCAGCGAGGAGGTTCAAACGAGCTGGGCAGCCCCCCGGTCCCATCTGTAGCCCTAAAAGCCAGTCGTTCCCACACCCAGCAGGCCCGGCCCCCGCCCCCCAAGCCGGTTCAACCTGGTGGAGCCCCGTCCTCGTGCCTGCCGTGTGTCGAGCCTCCGTGGCACCTGGGAGCCCCACACTCCTGGCCTGGCCCCGAGGGCCAGCCCCGGCCTTCACTCCTCGGGACCGGGAGCCACCTCAGGGCCCGCAGGTCCTGCCTCGGGGCCTTTGCACTTGCCCCGCCCACCCAGAACATGCTTCCACAGATCCTGCCGTGGCAGCTCATCTCCAGGCCTCCGCTGGAGCCTGCCTTCCCAGGAAGACTCCCCGACCCGTCCTGTCACTCTCACGCCATGCCCCGCCGTGGAAGCGTCCGCCGGGACGTCTTGTTCCCCTGGGCCGGGTCCGTCTCCCCTGGGATTTGGAGTGTGTGGATGGCAGAGTCTGGGCCTGGCCAGGGTGGGCGCAGCCTGGTGCCATCTGCTAGTGCAGCCTCAAGCACAGGTGGCGTGGGCACTGGGGACTCGGCCCACACCGGAGCTTCACGTCCACAGACCCTCTCGCCTCCACGTGACAGGCCGAGGCACAGGCCTATGCAGACCCCGCGGCCCCACACACCCCGCCCCTGGCACCTGGACGCTCCACTTTCCCTCCTTTCGCCGGGTGCCAGCTGGCCCCTCGCCAGGCCTCCCCCCGCCCCCCGCC
>NW_007248777.1:404183-406898 GCF_000164805.1 Carlito syrichta
GGACGAGGAAGGGCCCGGGGTGGGCTGGCAGGGCGCCATGTGGACGCGGCCCCTGGGCTCTGCTCCCCCCGCGCTGCCAGACACCTGTGTAATGAGCGCCATTGCCGGGGACCCACCAGGCAGGCCCCGGCTTGCCCCAGCCACCCAGGCTGCAGACGGGGACGGGTTCAGGGGGCGAGGGGCACGGCAGGGACCCCAGGGCTCACCCCGGCCTTCTGGCTCACACAGGCGGCTTCCCGTCTTCCACGCAGACTCCAAAGCTCAGACCCCGGGCAGGGAAGGAGACAGGATAGGAGGGGCACTTAGTGAGCACCTGCTGTATGCCACCTCGTGCTGAGAGCTGGCCACTTTCACTTTCTTGTCCTGCTCCTGTTTGCCTAGTGTCCATCCTCCCCAACTCGGGCACAATTGAGTACCTGCTGTATACCGGGCTCTGTGCAAACCACATGACATATATTAAGTCGGCCGTCCTTACAGCCTGTGAGGTGAGTGCCATAGTGCTAATCCTATGACAAGTCAGGCTCAGAGCAGTGGGGCGCCTTGCCCAGAGTCACACAGCTCACGAGTGGGGTCCAGCTCCCTGCTCCATGCCACCTCTTCCACCAGCCCCGCCAGGGCAGGGGGTTTTGTCACTGCTGTGTCCCCAGCGCCCGGTTCAGGGTCTGGCACGTGGTGTGTGCTCAAAACACATTGAACACATGAGCTCACTGAGTTCAGGCAACGTCCTTCTGACTCAGAGAGGTTTGGTGCCCGCCCCGCGTCATACAGCAAGCACGTCACAGGATGGGACTTGGACCCAGAGGGGCATTCTGTCCCCGCCCTCCTGCCGGCCCTGACCCCTCCTGGGGTCCAGGCCTGCACCAGAAGGTGACATTCCAGCTCCTCCTGGCCCCAGGCCCCCTGAGGTGACCCTGACAGCATCACCCACCCCAGCCCTCTCCTGACTCCCAAGCGATGACAACTTTCCCAAACACACCCTCACCTGCCGTCATCTCAGGGCCGCCCTCTGTGCTGGTTCCCCTGCTGGGAACACCCGTCCAGCCCTTCTGCCCCAACGTGAGCTAAGCAGCACCTCCTCTGCCAGGAAGCCGCCCAGATTGCCCCACAGCTCCCAGCACTCGGGCTGCAGGGTGAGCACGGGGCCCCCCCACCGTAGGCCCACGGCCACCTCCTCACGGCTCTGCTCTCCCTTCTCCTCCTCAGGGAGCCACCTGAAGCGGGGCCCCGCCCGTGACCCCCATCCTCACCCTCGCTGACCTGGGCGACCCTGGCCTGGGCCCCAGTGAGCTCAGCTGGCAGACAGCTGGACGCCTGGGACGCTGCGGCAGGGGAGCCCTACCTCCTCTGGCATCGTCCCAGCCTGGCTGCCCCTCGGCCCGGGAGCCCCGCCGGCCTGACCCCGCTGACCCAGCACGGCCCCTGCTGCTGCTCCTTCGCTGTCCCGTCAGCCTCGCCTCTGTGCGTCTCCAGAACCCCCCGCCCACTCCTGCCTCGGGGCCTTCGCACAGGCAGAGTCCCCTTGGCTGGAAATCTCCTCCCGAGCCTAGTCCTCCCCTCCCCCTCGCCACATCGCCTCCTCAGAGAAGCCCTCTGCGGCCAGCCCCAAGCGCCCCGTGTGCCCCATCACGGCCCGCGTCCCTGGCCGGAGCCATCCCGTCTCCTGGCACACTGAAGCTCTCCTCCACTAGAACCAGGGCGAGAGCGTGCTCGCTGCTGTGTCCCCCAGAGTCTGGCATACAGCAGGTGCTCAAACGGTGGTGGTGAATGAAGCAGAGAGCATCAAAGCGCAGCCCCGCCCCTGCCTGCCCCGGCCCCCCAGCCCGGAGACCAGGCACTGGGCACCGGGAGGCCCGCTCCCGCCCACGGCCCCAGAGCCTGTCTGGTTCCCAGCCCCGTAAAAACCACCACCGCCCCCCCTTGCCCGGGGCAGCTGGGGGTGAGGGAAGCAGGCGTGGGGCCCCGAGGCCGACCCCAGCGTGGCTCCAGGAAGGCCGCGTTCTTGGGCGCCTTCTGCGTGGCCGTGAGCAGCATGAACCCCCACACGTGGGGCCCCCACAGTCCCTCTTCGAGGCCAGGTCACCCCTACCCCCCTTCAGGCGGGGAAACTGAGGCACGGCGGTGCAGCCATGCACCCCAGGCCATCCAGCCCGAGAAAGGTGCGGCTGGCCTTGGACCCAGCTCTGCGTGCACTCTGAGCCATGGCAGGGCACAGAGGCCACCAGGCGCCTGCAGTGGTCCAGGTGCCAGTTCAGAGTGCGGGTCCTGGAGCCGGGCTGCTCCATGCCGTGGGCAGGTCACTCAGCCCCCTGGGACTCGGTTTCCCCAGCGGTGAAACACACCTAATAGGCACCTGCCTTTTTAGGCTGTTGGAAGAAAGGCGCTGTCTCGGGCCAAACGGAGCGTGCCCTCGCCGAGTCCCCATGGGAGAGCTCATTCTCCCTCTGAGCCTCAGTTTCCCTGTCTGTCACATGGGGAATAAAGTGCCCCTTCATTGTGTTGCTGCGAGACCAAGATGAGGTGTCTGCCCAGCGCCACGCACACAGTGGGCACTTACTAAGTGCTCACTCCAGGCCACCGGGCCTCACAGTCCCCATCCGCAATCCCAGGGGGCGGCCCTGATCAACCAAGACTTCTGCTGGGTCACTGGGGCAAAGATCCAGGGGTCCGAGGGTGGCCCTGGAAGGTGGGGGCGGCAGCAGAGGGCCCGTCCGGAAG
>NW_007248777.1:407090-410325 GCF_000164805.1 Carlito syrichta
AGCCCTGGTCGGGTCTTACCGTCCAGGGCTCGCGGCATCACTGACTGGTGGCGGAGGCGAGGAGTCACCCCAAGTCCTGACCACAATCCTGACCAGACTCCTGGCCCCAACACCTAACTATACCCCTGACGGCCAATCCTAACCAGAACCTGACCCCAAATCCTAGCGCGACCCTGACACCAAGTCCTAACTAGACCTCCAGCCTAAAATCCTAACTAGACCCCAACCCCAAGTCCTAACTACACCCCGACCCCAAATTCTAGCTAGACCCCCAACCCCAAGTCCACCTAGATCCCAACCCAAAATTCTAACTAGATCCCCAACCCCAAGTACAATTAAACCCCAACTCCAGATCCTAACTAGACCCCTAACCCCAAGTTCTAACTACAAAATGACCCTAAATCCTAACTACACCCCAACCCCAAATTCTAGCTAGACCCCCAACCCTGAGTCTTAAATAGACACCTAACCCCAAGTCCAACTAGACCTCAATCCCAAGTCCTAACTAGACCCCCAACCCAAAGCCCAACCAGATCTCCAACCCCAAATCCTAACTAGACTCCCAACCCAAAGTCCAACTAGTTCCAAGACCAACTAGACCCCCAACCCCAAGCCCCAAGTCCAACTGGACTCCCAACCCCAAGTCCAACTGGACCCCCTACTCCAAGTCCAACTAGACCCCAAGCCCAGGTCCAACTAGACTCCGTACCCCAAGTCCCAACTACACCCTGACCCCAAATCTTAACTGTACCCCCAACCTCCAATCCTGACCTAGATCTTCCAGCCCCCAAATCCCACCTGGACCCCAAGGCCGGGGGGCTGAATGAAGGGAGAAAGGAACGGAAGGCGACCGAGCAGGAGGCAGGTGGAGGTTCCGGCCGTGTCCTGCGGTGGTTCTTCCCCGTCACGAGGGAGAGCCGCTTCCAGGGTCTTCTGAGCCCTCAGCGGGCAGGTGTGGAAGCGACTGGCCGCCCCACCGGCTGCCTCGCGCCCTGCCAGAGGTCCCAGGAGGCGGGGCTCAGCACGCGTGGGCAGGGCCGCAGCCTCCAGAGCCAGCGAGACCCAGGGACCAGCTCTGCTCCGCGCCTCTTCCTGCCTGAGACCCCACGCGAGCGACTCCACTTCAGAGTCTCAGTTTCCCCATCCAGTAACGGGATGGTTGGGGTGCTCGGATCCCAGGGAGCCAGGCTTGGTGGGAGCCTGTGGGTGTCATTAAAGAGCAGTGCCTGGAGTGTGGACTTTGGGCTGTGCGACCTCGGCTTGCTGCTTAACCTCTCTGGAGTCCTCTGGAAAATGGGCCTAGCCCCGATCCTGGCGGGGCCGCGTGTTCCAGAGCCTCCGCCTGCCTCGTCTGTGTCTCGCCCACCCTCCCACAGGCAGATTCAAAACCTCCTCCTCCAGGAAGGCCACGCAGATCCTCCTCTCTGAAAGCAAACGCTCTTTGGACCCTCTGACCCTTGCTCACCCTCATCGGCTGCTTCGGCGGTTGCAGGCTTGCACGAGGGAGATGAGAAGGGGAAAAGATGACTGCCCCTGAGACACTTGGACCCGCTCAGCTGAGATTTTAAAATCTGCGGTTAGCCCGCTCAGACTTGACAGTGCGAGGTCATTTTCCTGCCTTCGTGTTTGCGCGCGTGTCCCAGGCGTCTGCAAACTGGGCGGGTGAACGTTCTGCGCGGACAGGCGGCCACAAGCCCTGGGCCGGGGACGCGGTTGCCGGTGCTCCCGAGCGTCTGTGCCCTCCAGCCTGCGGGGCCTGGCCCGACTTCCCTGTGGGCCCTGCCGTCTGCACGCCCCTGCCCCCAGCCCCTCCTCCTGGCCAAGGGACCCTGCTCCAATGCCAGGGCGAGTCCCAGCTCCTCCCCAGCCACACGGGTGGGTAGCCGCGCGGGTCTCAGACTCGCGGCCTCAGCCCGGCGGCCATGTTTAAAAACCAGAGTAATGATTCAGGGCGTCGGCCTCTGGGGACGCTGCCAGTCCCACCTCCCCAGCCCCCCAGGCCGGTCCGCGCCCACCAGCCGCATCCCCGGCCCCCTTTGTCCCCAGAGGGGAATCCCCCTACAATCCTCTGAAGCAGGAAACTCAGCACCCCCTGGAGCCAGGCCGTGCCCACGCCAATCCCCGGGCCCCACCGTCGACCCACTGCGTGGCGCCCAGGAGAAGCGGCCTGACCTTCCCGCCATGCTCCATCACGGCAGGAGACAGTGCCCTGGTCTGCCCCTTCCACGCCCACCAGCAGGCCCTGCCCACCCACTCTCCCACCGTCACCTCTCCTGGACAGGGGCGGGCATCCCCGCTGGCCTCCCTCGCCTGCGGGCACCCTGGCCCCTTCACCCGTGGCCCAGGGCGGTTCTGGACCCGGGCACGCTTGGCCACGGCTGGAGACACGTTCAGTTGTCACAACTGGGCCGGGGGGAGGAGTGCAAGCCCCCCGGCGGGCGGAGGCCAGGGACACCGCGTGGCCTCCCTCGTCGCCAGGACGGCCTCCACGGAGAGCAGCCCCAGCCCCAGACGCTCTCGCAGAGGCTGAGGGTGGGTGCTGGAGCCCCCCTGCCCCCAAGCTCTGTGGCTTCCCGCCTCGCTTAACAGACCCAAGCCCCTCCTCCCACAGCCCACCGGGCCCGGGGGGGTCTTTGCTCTCCTCGGCTCTCCCCAGCCAGCTGCCCCAGGACCTCTGCACCTGCTGGTCCCACCACCTGGCCGGCTCTTCCCAGACATCTGTCCGGCCAACCCCTTCGTTTCCCTGGGCCTCACGCCCCTCCCTGGACCTCCCGGATCACGCAGCCACACGCTCCCAGCCCTCCTCTGTCAGACATGCTCCCCCTCACATGTGCGGCTTCTTTACTGTCTCCCTGATAAAGCCCACATGCCATGAAGTCGGAGTGTCTGTCCCTCTTGTTCCCTGCTGTCTCCCTAGTGCTTTGGCACCCAGTAGATGCTCAATAAGCGGGAGGAGCACACGGCTCGGTCTACCAGGCCTCCCCTGCATCCGGATTCCAGAATTGCAGAGGCTCCTTTGTCCTGGGGACAGTCCCGCGGTCCCAGGACCCCCGAGCACTGTCCAAGGGGCTTGCCCGGGGTCAAGCTCAGAGAGGACAGATAGGGGAGAGTGGGAGGTGAGGGCTGAGCCGGAAGCTTGGGCAGCAGAGGCCACGGGGGGTGGCGGGTGGCAGATCTCAGCGTGGGCTGGTCCCTGGCCCCCGCATTCTGGAGACCCTCCTGCGGCCCCCACCTC
>NW_007248777.1:410623-413597 GCF_000164805.1 Carlito syrichta
TGGGGGCCGCAGGGGGGTCTCCGGGACCTGGGGCCGCAGCTCAGAAAACAAAGGTGGACAGCGGCCCAGGAGAGAGCCACGTCAAAGGCTACTCGCCCAGAGCCGGGGCCAGCACATCGGAGGGAAGGCCGCCCTCCCAGAGCCCGATGGGACACCGTCAGGCCCAGTGGGGAGAGAATGGGACCGGCAGGCGGGGAGCCAGGGACCAGCCTGTGACCCCTCAGTGACCGTGTCGTGGCTGTGGCGCACATCGACCGTCAGTGCACACACGCCGAGGGAGCATGGACGTGCTCAATGTGTCTCCACACAACTGTGTGACCCCCAAGGCAGTGGTTCTCTCACCAGGGTCGTTCCTGCAAAATGATCCCGTCTAAGCCGGGCTCGGTGGCTCAGCCTGTCATCCCAGCGCCTTGGGAGGCCGAGGTGAGTGGATGGCCTGAGCCGGCGGGTTCGAGACCCTCTTGGGCGACTTGGCGAGACCTCATCTCTACAATAAATCAAAAATCAGCCGGGCGTGGTAGCACATGCCTGTAATTCCGGCTACTTGGAAGACTGAGGCGGAAGGATCGCCGGAGCCCAGCGGGTGGAGGCTGCGGTGGCCGGGAGCGGCCGCTGCACTCCAGTCTGGGCGACAGAGTGAGACTCCAACTCAAAAAAAAAAATGATCCCGTCTGCTCTGTGGCCACCACGGGCCCTGGTCGCTGCCCCGGGGCTGGCCCACGGCAACTTCTGGAAAATTAGCCGGCTGCAGCCCCGCCTACCGCAGTGGACTCCTAAGCAGTGTCCCTCCCCCCACTTCCAACTTCTGATTCATAAATCTGGCATGGCGGAGTCTGATGGGTGGGCCCTGGTCACGTGAGCACGCCCCCAGGAGCAGCCCTTGGTCTGGCGGGGGTCCGGGCCTCCTCCCCAGCCCCCGCCTCAGCCCCACCCCCGGCTCCCGCAGCCCAGCGCAGGGCCCCGAGGGCCGGCCTCGCATCTTCGGTGACTGAAGCCTCACCATGCCCCGTTCTAGAATCAGGCGAGACGTGAGCTCTGATTTTCAGGATGAAGGGGTAGCTTTCCCCCACGGAAGGGGTCTCCAGCAAGACAAGCCCTCCATGGGAGAGTCACATGGAAACAAGAGGAGTCGGGGACCCCCGGGCGCCAGGTGCCCGGCAGTGGCGGTCGAGGCGGACGGCGCCCTGCTGGCTGAGAGCCACCGGGAGGAAGGACTCAAAGCTGTCCCCAAGCGTGACTGGGACAGCCCAGGGGCTGCAGGAGAACAGGAGGCTTGGGAGGGTCCGGGATTGGGGGAGGCGCAGGTCGGGGGGTGCAGGCTGCACAGGGAACGGGCAGGTGGAGCTGGGCCCTTCTAACCCAGAGGGCCAGCGGGTGACGGCTGCCCACAGGGCCGGGGCTTGTTTATTTGTTTTTAACTTGGTGCCTTGGCCCACATTTGAAAACCGGGCCCTTTCACGTGGGCCCTCAGATTTCTGCCTCTTACTGAGGTCTGAGATGGGCCCCTGAGGTCACGCCAGTCCACCCCGTGCTCCCTGCCCAGAGGTGTCCGGGTATTTAGCTCGCTGTTCTAATGCCTGCCAAGGAGGCCGCCGGGCTGTCGAGCCCAGAGAGCTTGAGCACGTCTCCCGAAGCAGCACAGCGGTAGGGCTCCAGCCAGGATGCCGGCGGAGACCCTGCCCCCCCACCCAGGAGCCCCACAGACCCCACCTGGGTTCCCGGGAGCTGCTGACCCTGGCCCAGAGCCCCAGGGGAGCCGGGCTGGGGAAGGCCCTGTCCTGTTTAGGCTTTGCGGTCTCGTGAGTAACCAAGTGGAAAAAAACAAGCTTGAAAAGATAACAATTACAACGAAATTAAATCAAATCGGCCCGTGACTCATTTATGGAGCCGTAAAAACAGAAAACAAAAACAAGCTGGTTCTGGAGAAGTGAGGTCCACGGCTTGAGGAGGGAGCGGCGGGGGAGGGAGAAACGGTGGGGGCTGAGGTGCCGGTGCCTCGTCCCAGCAAGGAGTCCGCCACGCCAGCCCAGGAACGCCAGGGCGACCCCGATGCCCGTGGCTGTCTCTGTCCTCCCAGACGCCCCGCGAGCTGAGTACGATGGCGCGCCCTCTTACAGACGAGAAGACAGAGGCTCACGGGGACCAAGTGGTACGCCTCAGTCTACACAGCTGGGTGGTGGGAGGGCTGAGATTCAAACCCGGCTCCAAAGCCCCCTGTGGGAGCTGGCGTCCCGGAAGCGTCCCTGGACATCAGGAGCTCCCGCCCAGGCCTCGCTGTCCCCGCGTGCCACCCCCAGTCCTATCAGGCGGCGCCTGAGGAGGGTCCTGGAGCCCCTTGGGGCTGGCCCCGGGAGCTTCAAAGCGACTCTGCCCATTTCCCAGAAGCCTCTGCCCCCTGGGATGTCAGAGGAGGTGGTGGCAGCGCCAGGGGGAGGCCCACGGTCCCGCGAGGTCACCCTGACCCAGGCCTGAGGCTCCCGGGGCAGCAGGCGGCTGCCTGGCGGAGGAGGCGGTGGCACCAAGCTGGCACCGGCCCTGACAGTGCCACACGTGCTGAGTCCCAGGCACCTACGGAGGGCAGGGCTCGGTGCTGAGCCCCCTAGCCACCCGTCCATTCGCCACCTCATCACTGGGCATGTTCCTGTCCCCTTTGCTGGGGGCTGGGGACTCAGCCATGACCAGGAGAGACGGGGCAAACAGAGAAGCAGAAACCACGGCGCGTGGAGCAGCCCCCGAGCCGTGGTGACCAGTTGCACGAGGAGGGCTTGTCAGAGCCGGGAGGCTGAGCAGAGCCTGGAGGAGACACAGGAACATGCCCAAGCAGAGGGAACAGCACGTGCAAAGGCCCCGAGGTAGCAGGTGCCCGGTGTGTCTGAGGCGCCGCTAGAAGCCAGTGTGGCAGGGATAGAGCAAATCCAGCAGCCAGTGGGGCTGAAGAGGCCAGTACCTCCTCTCACAGAAGAGGAAGGCGGGG
>NW_007248777.1:413710-418253 GCF_000164805.1 Carlito syrichta
GGGCCCCCCCGCCAGCAGCCCCCACTTGTCCCTGTCCCTGGGCCGCCCGGGTCATCAGGTCATTCGAGCAGCTTTGCAGCCTCAGTTTCCGCATCTGCCAAACAATGGGTCCACGCAGGCGGCCTGCAGGAGCCGCCGCGATGCCTGGGTCCAGAGAGAGACACGGCCGGGGTCCCACCGCTGGTGAGCGGCAGCGCCAAGGTAACCCGGGCCTGCCCGCTCCTGCCCGAGCGGGACCTCGTCCTGAAGCCCCTCAGCCGGGCCCTCCACCGCGCTGCTGGCGCCCTGCCCGGCCACCGTCCCCACCGCCCGCTTCCAGGCCTTGGCACACGTGTCCACTCTCCTGGGAGTGCCTGTCCCCAGTGTCCCCCTAAAGAAGAAAGGAGAACACAGAAGGACCCGAGGCTACGGAAGCGGGGGGAACAGAGGCCGGAGCGGTGGCTCAAGCCTGTCAGACCAGCACGTGGGCGGCCAAGGCGGGAGGATCACTAAGCCCAGGAGGTCGAGGCTGTGGCAAGCCAAGATCCTACCCCTGCCGGGGCCACAGATGGGGACCCTGACTCCAAAAAAGAAGAACTGGGGTTCTCTGAGGGGCAGGGGAGGAGGACTAAGACCCAGATGCTGTTTACAGAGGCCCAACCTCACGACAGGTCCTGCGCTGAGACCTCGTCCGTTCATCAGGGTTTGGGCCCACCTTCCTCCCACCGGGCTGTCGTGGGTTAACCTGGGGTCCAACACTTTTGCCGGAAGTGACCGCATGTGTTCAGCCTCGTGGGCCCTGTGGTCTCTCTGCAGCTGTTCGGCTCTGAAGCCAGCATGGATGGTGTGGAGACTCGGGCCGTGTGTGCCAATAAAACTTTATTTGCAGAGACAAGCTGGGGGCCGGATCTGCCTGAAGGCTGCCATTTGCTGTCCCCCCTCCCCCAAGTCAATGCACACAAATGCAAGCACCAGGCACACAGGAGGTGCTTCATGATGGCTGAGGGATGGGTGAGTGAAACCACTTTCTCCCTCTGCTGCAAAGAAGCCACCAGTGAGTGACTCGCCCGGCGCCTTGGTGCTCCTTGGGCCTCCGGAGGCCGGCCCAGCCCCACTCCTGCTCCCACGCCTGAGAGGCAGCGCTCTCAGGGGTCCGTTCTCAGGACCAGAGGCTGAGAAGCCCCCGCCACAGGCTGGAACGTGGCCAGGCCGGAATGCGACCTGGGCCGTCCCTGCATGAGGAGGCTGAGACCGGAGGCCTGGCTGCAGAGCCCCAGGCCAGCCCCAGGGTCGCGCCTCCCTTGCTGGTCCTGACTCCAGACCCTGAGCCAGGGCTCTAGGGTGCACCCGCTCCAGGGCCGTGGCTCAGACACACAAGGAGGAGAGAGAGAGAGACAGAGACGGAGAGAGACAGGACAGGGATAGAGACAGAGAGAGACAAGGAGACAGAGAGAGGTGGAAACAGACACCAAGGGACAGAACTCGGGGGTGCTGACTCATCCGCACCCCACCCCCGTGCCCACCGTGCCCTGCCTGCCCCCCGAAATAAACCGTCCTGCCCCCGCAGTCCGGGGCTGGAATCCCAGCCTGAGCGCTCACTGCTGTGTGGCCTCAGACAGGTGCACTCCCTCTCTGAGCGCCTCTGTCTCCACGCCTGTGAAATGGGAGGCGGCAGGGCCTGACGGCGGCCAGCCTGGAGCCTGGGACGGAGATGAGTCACGACTCCCTTGTTTGTTCTTTTAAGAAACACTTACTGGGCACCTACTGTGTGCCAGACTCCATGCTCCGAGCCGGGGGCACCGCGGCGAGTGAGGGGCGCGAGTCCCTGCCCGGTGGAGCCCACGTTCGAGGGGGCCAGGCAGGTGACCCACCTGCGAGTTAGCACGCACCACACCTGGGAGCGGAGGCCGCGGTGGGAGGATACGGGCCGGGGGAGGCTCCTTCCAACTCTGCCGTCTCTCCAGGGGTTGGGGCAGGGTTTCCGCTGAGGCCGGCGAGGGCCGGGTGGGGCTGAGCATCCAGTGCTCCGAGCTCCGGCAGGGCCGGCTCATCCGTGTCGTAGGCTCAGCCGCCAGCCCGCTCGCTGGTGGCAGCACGTCCTTGAGGCCAGGAGGCGCAAAACAGAAAGTGGGAGCCGCCGGGGGCTGGGGAGGCCCGGGGGGCCGTGACGCCCGCCGCGGGGCCAGGCCCGTCTGGCCACCGTCCTGATGCCGCTTCCAAGTCGCCACCCCCAGGTCTGGGGATCCAGACCTCTCTGACCAAGCCATGGGTCCCTGGGCTGTTCATCCAGGCAGGCGGCCGTGTGTGTGGCGCGCTGACCACGTGCCAGGCTTTGGGCTGAGCCCTGGGGACGCCAAACAAAACAGGTGCGCTCCCCACCCTCGTGAGTGGGGAAGACCTCCGGGGCTCGAAGAGGGGGCCGGGGAGGGCTTCCCAGGCAGGTAGCCCAGGCAGGTAGCCCATGGGTGGGCCGAGGGAACAGCCAGTGCAAAGGCCCTGGGGCAGCCAGGCTGGGGCTGCTTCAGGAACGAGGAACTGGGTGTGGCTGGAGGATGAGGACGGAGTGGGGGAGGCGGGGTGGAGGCCAGAGAAGGGGCCGGGCCAGGGAAGACCCCGAGGGTGTTCTCAGAGCAGCAGGACCCTGACGAGGACTTCCCAAGCCGGGGGGCGGGTGGCCCCCGGTTTTGTGGGATTTTTCTAGATTATTTTTTTAGAGCCAAGGTCTCGCTCTGCCCCCAAGGCTGGAGTGCAGGGGTGTGATCATAGCTCACTGCAGCCTCCACCTCCTGGGCTCAAGCGATCCTCCCACCTCAGCCTCCTGAGTAGCTGGGGCTACAGGCGCGTGCCACCACACCAGCTAATTCTTTTCCATAGACATGGAGTCTGGCTAGAACTCCCAGGCTCCAGGGTTCCTCCCGCCTCAGCCTCCCAAAGTGCTGCGATGACAGGCGCGAGAGCCACCGAGCCTGGCCAGACCCCCTGTTTTAACAACCCCCTCCGGCTGCATGTGGAGGGGACATTTCTGGAGGACCCGGAGGAGGCTGCGCCGGCAGGGCTGAAAGTCCAGGGGGCGAGGGTCAACGGGCAGGGCTTGGGGCCAGGGTCTGTCTGCAGGCGCCGCGGGGGCAGGGGGTGCAGAGACTTGGGCGGGGCTGAAGCAGAGACGCAGAGACCCTCCGGCCTCCAGCCTCCAGCCTCCAGGAGTCCAGCAGGACGCGGGTGGCCAGGCGGTCCGGCCGGGAAGGCTGACTGGTGTGTCCGGCCAGACGCCGACGACCCCCGCCCAGCCCACGCCCCCGGCGCCGGGCCGGGACACACGCCTGGAATGTCAGCCCCGAAGCCGGCTGGACAGCACCCGTGGTCCCTCTGGGCCATGGCCCAGCCCTGAGCAGAGGGGCGCGGCCTCCAGCCTCCCCAAACCCAGCCCCTCCCACTGTGGAGCACCTACTGCATACCGACCCATTGCACCACCCCGGGCCATGCTTCTCATGCGGAGGCCGCCCGGCCCCCAGCCCACGGCACGAGCCGGACCCCGGAGGCCGTGACTCGCACGCAGGACCCTGGATGAGGCACACCCTCCTTGAGGTGGCTCAGGCGACAGCCACTCCAGAGACCAGGCTCACAGCAGAAAGAGCACTGGACTGTGAGTCCAAGACCCCCGGGGCCCTCCCTGTCCAAGGAATTCATTCATTCACTCCCAGTGTCCAGGTGCCGTGTGCAGGCCCTGTGCCGGGCAGGTGTGCCAGGGGTCACGACGTGCTCAAATCCCCACCTGGGAGATGGCAACGGCCCCCTGGAACAGGGTGGGCAAGAAACAGGAGCAAGACGCAGTTCCCAGGACCAGCACCACTTGCTAGGAAGGGCCCCGACAGCGTGAGGTGGTCAGGAGGGTCTCTCCCAGGGCACCCTGGGGTGGAGGCTGAGAGCAAGGAGCCCATGCAGACATCTGGGGGCAGTTCCTCTGCTCCAGAGGGAAGAGCCGGTGCAAAGGCCCTGGGGCAGCACCAGTGTGCTTGTGTGTTTGTGGCCCGGGAATGAGGCCCGTGTAACTGCAGGTGGTTGGAGAGGTCCTGGTGGTGAGGCCGGGCACAGAGCTTGCAGACGGGGTGGGAGCCATGGAGGGTTCTGAGCAGAGGAGGGACAGGCACTGGTGGGGATCGGATGGAATCCGTCTGGCCCGGGAGGGCAGGAGGGGAGGCTGGGAGGCCAGTGAAGAGGCGACTGCAGGCACCCCGGCTGGACTGGGGTGACCCCTGGACACGTGTGTGAGCTGGCTGGTGGCTGGGCCCGGGGGGCCAGAGAGGGAAGCCCAGGCGGGGGCCTGGGCGGCATCTGGTTGCAGGAGCCCCGGGCGGTGGGGAGGGGGCGCTCTCCGGGCGTGTGGCCCACGCCGGGTGGAGAGGCTCCCCGTCGCCCTCACCCCTGCTCCATGCTCAGGCCAGGCCTCCCAGGGGCGGAGCGGGGGCTGGGGACAGGAGCAGCGGTGCCCAGTGTCGCCAGAGTGCCTGCGGTGCCCTCCGCGCCCTGAGCCTCCGGGGCTCCCTGGGCCGTGCTGGTCTGGAGT
>NW_007248777.1:418273-419135 GCF_000164805.1 Carlito syrichta
GATCGGCCAGCGCCCGCCCCGCCTGGCCCCTGCCCCCCCCCGCTGGCCCTGACTCGGTTCCGACCCGGGTTCAGACCCCAGCTTGCCATCGGCCAGAGCTCTTGGGGCCCTGGGTCCAGCCTCCGCCGGTGGGCAGGGAAGCCCGGGGGCCTGGACACAGTCCCCATTTCACAGCTACGGAAACTGAGGCTGGAGGGCGTTTTCTTTTTTCTTTCCTTTCCTTTCCTTTTTTTTTGCGACAGGGCCTGGCTGTGTTGCCCAAGCTGGAGTGCAGCGGCAGGATCGCAGCTCACTGCAGCCTCAGATCCTCAAGCCACCCTCCCACCTCCGCCGGCCATCACGGGGTATTTTCCAACACGCACGCCTGTCATGCTTGAAGGTTCAGGGGCCAACAGGAGAGGCAGCCCGAGGCCCTCCTGGGCGCCAGCGACACAACGAAGAGGCCAACGTGACCCCGCCCTGCCCCTGGCCCACAGCAGGCACTACTAATCAGCAAGGGTTCTCCTTCCTCGTGTCCAGGGGTAGCCTAGAGCCCGGCTCGGCACACCCTGAGAGGATGGGAAGGTCCGCCGGGGCGGTGGCTCGGATCTGTAATCCCGCCACCTGGGAGGCTGAGGCGGGAGGATGGCTTGAGGCCAGGAGTTCAAGACCAGCCTAGGGCATCTCTAAAAAATAAAGTAAATTGGCCGGGCGTGGTGGCGCGTGCCTGTAGTCCCAGCTACTCAGGAGGTCGAGGCGGAAGGATTGCTTGAGCCCCGAGGTCGAGGCCGTGGTGGCCGAGATCGTGCCAGTGCACTCCAGCCCGGTCGACAAGGTGAGACCCTCACTCAAAAACAAAAAAAAGAAAAGAAAGAAGGAAGCC
>NW_007248777.1:419155-420147 GCF_000164805.1 Carlito syrichta
CTCGGCCTTCCCTGTCCCCTGCCCATCCCGCCCGCCGATCCCCCCCAGAACCCCAGAGACAGCGCCCTCGGCCCAGCTCTGCCCCGTCCAACACCGCCTGCCGCCCGGTCCCTCTGGCCCCACTTGGCGCAGGCCGTCAGTTCCCTTTTCACAGACGAGGAACCGGGGCCCTGGGCAACGGGCAGGTGCCTACGGCCGCACAGGGTCAGCACGGGGCTGGGATTCGAACTCGGGCCGTCTGCTTCCAACGCTCTCAACCCCCAGCGCCGAGCCGCAGCCCAGGTCAGTGCCTGGAAGCTGTCCCGAGTTGCGGGCCGGAGTGCAGGAGCATGCTTAGGAGGCGATCCCCACAACGCCGAGGGGGAGCGGGGAGCCGGCGGCTCTGTGCGCAGCTGGGCCGCAGGGCATGGTTGCCGGCGTCTTCCCACCAACACCCGCGGCTCCTGGCAAGGGGCTCCCACCCGCCTCCACTCGGCGGGGCCGGGGGCTGGGCAGAGCACTCACACAGCCTCCCAGGAGGGCGCCCACCTTTTCCAAGGCCCGGCGTCCAGGCCAGCTTCCCCGGGGACACGGCGACCTCCGTGGGATTTGGTGGGATGTGGGGGCACGGCGTGACTCTGGACAGGTCACCACGTCTCTAGGGCCTCGGCTTCCTGTTTTGAAGACACAGGTCATTTCCCACAACGGCCTTGCCAGGTTTCTGGGGGACCCTGGGGCCCTAGAGACAGAGGGCTTGCATCTCAGGACACTCAGGCACATGGGCATGCACGTCTGACCGCAGCCACGGGAGATCGCGCATGGCGTGTGGAAGCCCCTCCGTGCCACCGTGGCCGTCATGGCTCCCACGGCCACCCAGGCTGCCCTGGCCCTGCTCCATCGGAGCAAGATGGCGGCAGGATGGCCTCTCTGCCTCCCGGGCCCAGCCTCTTGCTCAAGGCCGCCTGGACTTGGGGGAAATGGGGGGTGGGGAAGGGGCGGGGGTCTGGGCCCGT
>NW_007248777.1:420167-422032 GCF_000164805.1 Carlito syrichta
CACCCGGCCCCAGCTCCCACCCCCTGCCCGCCGGGGCACCAGCTCATCCGGTCCCTCGAGATGTCGGCCCTGCTCCCTACTCTGGGCCGCGCCCTGCATTCCCTCAACCTGTTTCCCGGGACTTCATGAAGCCAGAAGCCCCTCACCGCACCCTCTGGCGTGTCTGTGCGGTGCGTGTCCACATCTGAAGTGTCACTTGCTTGTAGCCTGTCCCATGAGGGTAAGGACTGTGCCCACCTTGGTCGTGGTTGCGTCCCCAGTGCCTGATGCAGGGCCTGGCACACAGCAGGTGCTCAATAAGTATCTGTGGAGCGAGTCTGAGAGCAGCAGCTTAAAGCACCTAGAAGGTTCTCACCGGGACCCTGCAAGTCCCCAGGTGCCGGCCCTTCCCCGGGGGACAGGCTCTCCTCCCGGTGTGCCAGCCGGGCCGGTGCACAGCGCTGGGAGGATTCTGGCTTCAGTAGGAAAGATGACCGACTCCCCGGCAAGGGCCCGGGGCATCCCTGGGCGTTTGGTCTCGTTCACCCGTTGCCGTGGGCACCCAGGTCAGTGCGCGGAACATAGGCGGTGCTCAATACACGCTCGTTGAATGACAGATACGTGGGTTCTCTATCTAAAGGGCTGTCTCCTTCAGGAAGGAAAACACCCTTAGTGTCAGGCCAGACCCTCCATGACAAGACAAAGCGAGGGCTTGCTGGGGCCTGATCGGGGTCACCAGCTGGTCCGGCTGGCCCGAGTTCTCCAAGAACCCAGCCTCGCAGCCCGAGGCAAAGGACAAGACCTCCCGAAAGTCCTGCCCCCAGCCGGGCGCCCCCAGCCCGCCCTCAGACACAGGCCCGGGGACAGGGGCCGCAGCTTCCCTGGCCGGCTTGTCACAGGGCTGTGGGCACATGGAGCTGGGCCCCTGCCCATCCCGTACCCTGCCCAGATGCTGCCCAGCTGACCGGCGGGCACCGGCCGCCTGTTCCTCTTTTCTCTGGGCGGGAGGAAGCGGGTGGGGCCCTGGGAAGGTCTCAGAGACCCAGTGTCCTCATCGGACAAGAGGGCTCACCCCTGACACCCCCAGGGCCTGGCCCGTGGCCGGACTCAAGGACACAATCGTGCGAGAGGCTGAGCCAGGTGTGACATGGGGTCAGTGCTTGGCACACCGGGGCAGCAGGGCTGGGCGAGGTGCCTGTGCCCTGCCCCACTCAGGCCCCTCGAGAGTCACTCGCCTCAGCGTCAAGGCTGGCTGCTTGGCCCACAGCCGCCCCACCCATGCCACCCGCCCTCGCCTGAAGCTCCAGCCACACGGGGGTCGGCCTCTCAGCATCTCCCGCTCGGCCCCATCTCACCGCAGGACCTTTGCACGTGCTGTGCCCACCTGCTGGGACATTTGCTGCCCCCTTCCTCACCTGCCTGGCCCCGACTCACCCTCAGGCCTCACTCAGCCTCCCCAGGGAGACTTCCCGACAGTCCTCAACCACTTTGCGCTTGTCACAGATGGACATTTCAGAGGGGGGTCGGGGTACTGCTGGCCTCCCCGGGGCCATGAGCCCCTTGCAGGAAGGGACCTGCGTCTGTCCAGCACCAGCTCCGAGGAAGGGCTTCGTTCGTGTTTGTCGAATGAATGAATGCAGAGGGAAGAACGAATGAAGCCACCGGCAAGTGGCGTCCCCCAGACGCCCTCCCAGACGCGTGCCACTCGGGCCCCAGCCCTGCCCGGACGCCTCCTCCGGGCTGGCTGTGCCTGCCACCCCTCCGAGCTCTGGCCTCGCCGGCCCGGATGGAGATCGGAGGACGGGCCTCAAGCGTGGCCTCGCCCTGGGCTCCCGGGCCGGGGATCTGAGGCCAGGCCCCGGGGCGCCACCCCACCTCTCTCACTG
>NW_007248777.1:422373-426135 GCF_000164805.1 Carlito syrichta
CCTGACGGGGCAGCGCGCGTCCAGCCCCGGGGACGCGGCCCGGCTGGGGTTTTCTGCAGGAACCACGGGTGGCACCGCTCAGGAAGAGGGAAAGACGGTCGGGCCAGATGTTCCCACAGGGAACGCCAGCAGGCACCGAGCATCCCTCCAACCCGGTCCCCGCGAGCGTCCCCTCCAGACTCCGGAAGGTCCCGGGGCCCAGCAAGGAAGGCTCCGGGCTCTGCCGCCCGTTGTCCCGGCTCGGGCCGACCCACGGCAGTCCGGGCAGCGCCTCGGCAGGGGTCCCCACAGGGCCAGGCTTGGCCACCGTGTCTGGCGTGCCCGCCGTGTACCTGACCGGTGCTGAAGGAGAGTCCTTCCGGCTGAAGCCCCCTCAGGGTGGGGCCGGTGGGCGTGAGACACACTGCGTGCACCTCCAGGATGGCAGGGGGGCCGGGGGTCGTCTGGGAGTCCTCCATGAGGGGAGAGAGCAGGCCACGGAAAGATCCAGAAAATGTCCAGGCAGAGGCAAAGACAGGGCAGAGGCAGGAAGTGGGCAGAAGCTCAGTGTGAGGCTTGCACCTGCCGTCCCAGTACTCTGGGAGGCCGAGGCGGGAAGGCTGCTTGAGCCCGGGAGTTCAAGGCCGGCCTGGGCAACACAGGGAGCCCTTGTCTCTGCCCAAAAAGTAAAAGTCCTGCAGTCCCAGCTCCTTGGGAGGCTGAGGCAGAGGGATCGCCCGAGTCCAGGAGGTTGAGGCGGCCGTGAGTCAAGACTGTGTCGTGCACGCAAGCCTGGGTGATGGAGTGAGACTGCGACTCAAAAAAAAGGGTTGTCCTGCTTGATAAACAAGTGAGATCCTGGGGAGGAAGTCCCTTTTGCTGCCCATCACCTTCCCTTCCTGTAGGCTGTGGTCATGTGGGATGTGATGTCTGGTGCCACGGCAGCCACTGGGGCCCATGAGGAGAAGAGATGCGACAGGACGCCCACCTAGAGCCCAGGGAGCCTGTCTGGAGTGGCCCGCATGGACTTCCTGTTCTGAGATTTAATCCAACGTCTTTACTGTCCCTGGCATTGAAGATGGTCCAGTCGGGACAAGAGGAAAACAGGAGGGAGCCATGAGAAAAGGAAAAGCTGGAGATGGGGAGAAGCTGGAGACAGGGAGAGGTTGGTTGAGGAGAGGCTGGAGACGGGGAGATGCAAGAGACAGGGAGAGGCTGGGGATGGAGAAACCAGAGATGGGGAGAAGCTGGAGACAGGGAGAAGCTGGGGATGGGAAGAAGCTGGAGACAGGGAGAAGCTGGAGGTGGGAAGAAGCTGGAGACAGGGAGAGGCTGAATGAGGAGAAGCACGAGATGGGGAGAGGCCAGGGACAGGGAGAAGCCGGAGACGGGGAGAAGCAGGAGATCAGAAGAAACTGGAGATGGGGAGTAGCTGAAGACAAGGAGAAGCCAGAGACAGGCAGAAGCCAGGGATAGGGGGAAGCCATTGAAGGGGAGAAACCAGAGACAGGGAGAAGCTGGAGAAGAGGAGAAGCCAGGGATGGGGAAAAGCCAGAGACAAGGAAATGCTGGAGGCAGGGAGAAGCCGGAGATGAGGAGAAGCCGGAGATGGCAGAAGCTGGTGACGAGAAGCCAGAGACATGAAGAAGCCACAGAAGAGGAGAAACCAGGGTAGGGAAAAGCCAGTGGGGGGCAGGCCTAGAGGACACAGGCCTAGACACACCGCAGGCTCCGTCCGTGCGAGCCGCTGGTCCGCAGACAGCAAGTGTCCACGCAGGCACGCTTGCCGGTGAGCACCCACTGAGCCCTGAACGTCTGTCGCTCGCAGCGTCCTCACAGCAACAGCCGGGGACACGCGCGGCCCCAGGTCTGCAGGCCCAGGGCGCCCGTCCATCCCCCCCACCCAGGGTGCGCCCTCCCCTGCAGCCCCTGAGTCCACTCCCCGAGAGCCCACCTCCCGGCCTCCCCTGTCCCATGAGGCAGCTGCTGGGCACCTCACTGGGCCCGGCCTCCCGCCGGCGTGGACAGCGCGAATCCCTGCCCCACCCGGGTTATGCCCTCAGCCCAGTGTCCACGGGCCAGCGTCCACCCGCTGAAATTCGTCTCTGGCGGATGTGCCCTGCCGCCCGCCTGAGCCCCGGCTGCCCAGATTTGGAGGTCACGGGAGCCCTGAGTCGCCCGCTGCCACCCCTTGGCCTGCGCCCCACCCGCCGCCTCCAGCTCTGAGGACCCCTTGTCCCTGGGTCCCGCAGGGACTCCCCCTGAGGGACCCCAAATCAGGTGCCCAATGAGGCAGCCGCCGGCCGTGGGAGCCACAGCTCTGCCCCTCCCTGGCGGGCGCCCGTGGGCATGTTCCCCGCGAGCCTCAGACCCTTGCTCGCTCAGGGGGTGGCCTGACCCACTGGGCTGGGGCGGCCTCCAGGAGCCTCTGGATGAGGACCCAGCAGGTGACAAGGCCCCGGCGGCGTGCGTCCCAGAGCCTCCGCTCCCTGCGGGCCCAGGGGACAGAGCCAGAACAGCCCACGCGGGCAGGGAGCCCTGGGTGGGCCACGCTGTGTGACCTCGGGCAGGCTGTGGGCATCTCTGGGCCCAGAAGAGGCACCGCAGCCACTGGGTGCTCTCCCTCCCCGGGAAGCCGACGGGAGGGGCAGAGCCACGTTCTCTCTGCATTTTTTTATTTCCAGCACAAAGGGCTTGAATGAAAACCGGCCGCGGAGACAGAGCGTCCCATTGTGACAGGGCGAGACTCCGAGCGGGCGGAAGAGGCGGCGTCCTGGGTGTTGGGCTGGGCAGGCGGGGGCACCGGCAGGTGGGGCGGGGTCTCCCACCCCTGCTCTGTTCAGACAGGGCAGGCCGTTGGCCTCGGAGAGCCTCCGCAGCCATCCGCAAAGCGGGTGCCGTCCCGGCGTGCTCCTTCCCGGCCGGGCTGGGTGGCCCCTTGGTCTCAGGCCGGCTCCCGGGTCAGGCAGGCTCGGGTGGGAGCCTGGCCCTGCCGCTCACTGGCTGCGACCCCGGCCAAGCCAGGGGCCTCGGCGTCCTGTCTGCGCCATGGAAACAAGAACAGTCCCAACCTGCCAGGAAGACGGCGTGAGCGTGGCGCCCGGGGCACGGTCGGTCGTGACAACTGTCGCCATCTTCCTTCTCGCCGGCCCATGAGCTCGGCCTCCAAGGTCCTGGCTCAGCCTCCCTTCCTCCGAGGGCTGGCTCATCTCAGCTCCACCGCATCTCCCGAGTGCCTGCGACGACGCGCCAGCCCTGGCGCAGCCGAGGCTCCAGGAAAGACGTGGGATGGAGGATGCACACACAGCGGGCACTCACGTGGCCGCCCGCCGGTCGCTGCCCGGCCACCCTGTGCCGGACTCTGGGGGTGCAGCCCTCCGAGGGACCCCGTCGGAGGGTCTGGGTGAGGGTGGGGGACGGGCATGTGGATGGGCAGCTCCTCACACTGTGGCAAGTTCTGTGATGGATAAGCCTGGGTGGGGAGATTAGGGCGGGCTTCCTGGAGGAAGCGGTTATGAATACACATACCATCCGAGCGGCATCGTAGGATCACGGACTGGCCCTGTTCCCTTCACGGCCGCCCTCCTCACACACCCGCACTACAGAGGAGTCAGGCCAAAGAGGCCCCGAAGCTGCCTGAGGTCGTACAGCCAAGACCCACCCCGCAGGGGACGCCACCCCATCCGACTCCCAGACCCCCAGCCCTGGCTTCGCGGGCAGAAATCCGCCCAATCCAGCCTCCTCGGGGCCTCCCCACCCGCACCTCTGCCATTCCGAGGCAGG
>NW_007248777.1:426708-428253 GCF_000164805.1 Carlito syrichta
CGGCGGCCGTCAGGCCTGCCCCTGCCCAGGGAGACCCGCCTGCAGGCCTCGGGGAGGGCCCAGAGGCGGACAGGAGCAGCCCCCCGCTGCCCACCTGGCTGCAGCCCTTGGGGGGACCGCAGTCCCGGGTCTTCACAGGAGCCCTGCCCAGAGGATTCTATTTGTCCAGCCCCGAACCAGGGTGGCCGCGCGCTCAAAGTCTGGACTGTCCCAGAACTGGCCCCGACCTTGCCTCCCCTGGCTGGGAATCCGGCCCCCGGGAGGCGCCTCCGGGGACACGGAAAACGCAGGGCCCGCGGGCAGCCTCCCCAGCGCCGGGTCCCAGGCCCACACTCCTGGCCCGTCGCCCCAGCCCGCCGCCGTGCCTTCCCCGGGCCCAGGGCCTTCCAGATGGGGAGACGGAGGCTGGGGGCGTCCATCGTCCCTCGAGTTCACGCAGGTGGAAGCAGGAACGCTCAGGTCAGGCTGACTCGGGACGGCCCCGGGGAGGGGTGGGACGCCCCAGGCCTCCCCGGAGCAGGGCCCGGAGCGCTCCTGCTGAGGGACGCCGAGGAAGGACCCCTGAGCCAGGGTTGCGGCCACCACAGTCCAGGACGCCGCCCCGAGTTCAAGCCTCGTCTGCCCTATCTCGCAGAGACCCTTCCTCTCTGAACTTGACTTTCCTGAGCTGTGAATTCACGAAGGAACAACGGCCGCCTCCTGGCGGGCCGGGAGGGACTCGGCCCTCGGGCGGGGGACACCTGACAGGGAGCAGGCTCCTGACCGCCGGGGCCAGACAGCCAACTGTGCGCCCCCGGGGAGGCCGTCTCCCCCGCGGGTCTGGGACTCCAGGACACCGCGAGGCGTTTGGGGAGGGGCGGGGACCCCCTTGGGAGCACAGCACCCCGGCGAGGGCCGCCCCCCTCCCGGCTCCCGTCCCTCCTTCCCCCGCCCAGCCCCTCCTGCGGAGAATAGCGTGGTGGGGCTTGTTGTGCTCTCTGCGTCACCTGCACACACGCAGCTCTCAGCCTGCCGCTTGTCACCCAGGCTGACGCAGAATCATCCCGTGCGCACTGTTGGGGCTTGGCGTTTGGGCTCGGCACGCAGCCTTTTTCTTTTTCGATTTTCCTTTTTCCCCCCCCAGGTGACGGTTGACAGCAAGTTCTTAGCTATTTTTCTGTAAGAACGAAAATCCTGCGTACACAGACTCTGCCTGCCTGGACATGGGGTTTCTTCATCTGTCACTTCTTTTCAAATTGGGACCACGACGTGCGCCCTTTTCTGCGTCTCGTGTTTCTTGCCCGTAAACACCCGCCCCAAACAAGTCCTTGTACACCAGTGCTCACAATAGCACGGCCACAAGAGCCGGAGGTGAAGAGCTGAGCGTCCATCCATCCGTGGACGGCGATGCACCATCATCTATGCATGCCGGGTGTGGTGGCTCACACCTGTCATCCCAGCACTTTGGGAGGCTGAGGTGGGAGGATCGCTTGAGCCCAGGAGTTCAAGAGCAACCTGGGCAACATAGCGAAACCTTGTCTCTACAAAAAAAAAAAAAAAAAATCA
>NW_007248777.1:428857-429761 GCF_000164805.1 Carlito syrichta
CTGGCCTGGAGGGAGGCGGTGACTGCCCAGGGCCGTGGCTGGACCGAAGCCTCTGGATGTTCGCTTCCAAGGGGCTGAGTCCCTGGTGGCTCGTTACAGCGGTCCCCTCTGTGGGATGTGAATTCCACCCCGACCCAAAAACGTGTAAAACACGCACGTGTGTCTCTCGCCTCCTTTCCGAAACAGAGGTGGACTGCTGGACACTCTGCGTTTCCCTTGAAGGTTTCAGTTAAGAATAGACTCCAGGGGGAAAAAAGGCTTGTGCAACGGAGAACGCGTAAAAGCAAACGAACAGAAAAGAGCCGGCACCGGAGGCTGTGACCCTTTCCTTTTCACAGCCGCATAGTACTCCGGGGCGTGGCGGGCCGGCAGGAAGTCTCCCGTTTCCCGAAGTGAGGGCTGGGGCCCCTGCGGGCTCCCTGGCTCCCCTCGAGGCCGGGTGGGCGCTGGGCCCCGGACGCACAAGAGGTGCTCCCACCCTGTGTTCCCTCGTTCTTCAGAGGAGAAAACCGAGGCTCCAAGGGCAGAAGGCTGGGACGCGGGTGAGCTGGAACTCGAACCCAGCCTGCCCCGCCCCAGAGCCACACGGGCTGGGCTGGGCTCGCTCCCTTCTCGGGACACGGCAGGGCCGAGGCTGACCACGGGGCCGCCCCCGGGTTGGCATTTGGGGGGGACGAGCATGGATCGGGACCCTCCAGGGTCTGCCGCCAGATGTCAACGTCACGGGGCATGGGGGGCGGGGAGGGGCAGGGTCCCTGTCCGGGGTGCCGGCAGGGAGGGCCTGGCTGGGAAGGCCGGGGGGTGCGGGAGCAGGCGCCCAGCTTCTTCCACCCACGGAACAGCACGCGCAAAGGCCTGGGGCGGGGGCACAAAGCGTGAGGGGCGGCGGGGGGGCTGCCCGGGG
>NW_007248778.1:0-50978 GCF_000164805.1 Carlito syrichta
ACCATAATAAAAACTACTGATTAATGAAAAAAAAAAAAAAAAGAAAGTACCCTAGGGATCCATTTTTCTGCCTTTGGAGGGGAGGATTAGAGCATGAAGTGCAGTGATAATTTCCTCAAATATTTGATTTCAAATCTAACAAGTAAACTTCCTTCCCTGTAAAGAAACAATTTTGTGGTTATTTACGAGACTTCCAGCTGCTGCACAGAAATGGGATTCTGTAGGGGTGGGAATGTTTGTTTTCCCAGACATTGGCATCAATCAAGTTGTGGGACAAATACATAGTTAACATTAATTCCTGCCAAAAGGACACATTTGCCTTGCCTCAGGGATGCAGAGTGTTCCTGGAATGCTTAGACCCCTGGTCCAGGAAAGATTGGTGTCTAGGTATGTACTCACAACTGCAGTGCCCCACGGCAAACATATCATTTACTCATGCAATCAATCAGCAAACATTTATCAAGTAAGTACTGTACATCACACACTGAACTTGATAGAATACAAAGATGAGCCTAGTGCTGGAAATAAAACACAAATCTGACAGGATAATCACTAATGAAGTTATGACTCATTCATCTATTTACCCATTCCTTTATTCAACATTTGCCAGGAGCTTATTACTGTTCAGGCTCTGTCCTGGGCACTTGGCAATAAAGCAGAGAACAAAAGCGAGGAAGTAGCCGGGCACGGTGGCTCAGCCTGTAATCATGCGCCTTTGGGAAGCTGAGGTGAGTGGACTGCCTGAGCCCGTGGGTTCGAGACCCCCTGGGCAGCAAGACCTCATCTCTAAAGCGAGGAAGTATTTGCTTGCACGGAGCTTATTTCTAGTTGATGGACGGTAAACAGTAGACCAATAAACAAATAGGTGGATAAAATAACATCAGGCGAAAACAAGCACTGTGAAAAAAATAAAGCAAGAGAAACATTTACAAAGTGATGGCGGAAAAACCATCTTAGATAGTGGTCAGCATACCACTAATGTCAGCAATACTTCTCTGATTGGGTGATTTTTTTGTCAGGGACCTGCACAGTGTGGGAGAGTGAGCCATTAAGAAATCTGGAAGAAGAGTATTATAGGCAAAGAAAACAGCTAGTGCAAAGACCCCGTGGTAAGCTCATTTCAAGAAACATCAAAGAGTCAGAAAGGTAAGGGCAGAGTAGTAGAAAAGGAGGTAGGAGGTAACCAGGGGCTACACCAAAATGCAGAATGAACTCAAGGAAGGGACACATCAGTTCTCCTAGACAATCCAGTATGGGGGAAGAAGGCAGTGTTTAAAATGAGACTGGAAGGATACCAGACTTGTTTAGTGGACAGAGGAAAATTTTTCCTCTTGCTGCTCACAGGAAGCTAAAAACGATGGGAGCTCTAGGTTCAGAGATCAGGATTCTGCTAGGGTGACTGACTGACATGGCCCTTGAGGCCTCATCTTCCATGGTTATCCTTCAAGACTCATGCATCTACCTAGAGAGCACATCTTCTCCTCCATATCTGATGACTCTCTCAGGCCTTCATCTCTACAGTTTTGCCTGATTTAATATTTTGTTCACCCTTGTATCCTGAGTACCTAGTGCCTGACACAGTGTAGAAGCCTGTGGAGTAACTGAAGTCACTCATTCTCTTTTTCTCTCGATTTGTCTATCCACCCACCCATCCATCCATCCATAAATTCTCTGCTTTATTCCAAACTAAGAGTTTTAGTAGTACCTTTTTTAGCTACAGTCTCAGGCCATAAGTCCAAACCTTTGCCCCATCTCTGTCTCTGCTGCATATTCCTCTTCAGAAGCGAGGTAGATATCAGCTAGCAGTCATTCGAAGCATACACTGAATTTATTCAAGAAAGTGTGGGTATTCTCAGGGGTTAAAGTGGCTTCTTATAGATAAAACCTAAATATCTGATAAGTTACCAAATGCATCATAAATGGTCAGTAAGTCCAATACTTATAAATTTAACATTTCTGAGTTCCTGCCCTAGACAGGAACTCTGCCAGATCTTAAAGACACATCAGGGCTTAATAAGCAGACACAATTCTTGTCCTTGTTGAGCTTATCGTCTAGAGAAGGACATGGACATATTCATCATATGATAAAGCCTTTGGTAGGGAACAAAGTATTTGGCATTAGATTCACAGGGTGAGGGGAGCATGTAACACAGTTTGAGGGGCAGTTAAGAAGGCTTTCTAGTAGAAGCCATGAGTGAGTCCTAAAGGATGAATACAAGTAGCTCAGTAAAGCATTTGGAGAGAACAAGTCTGAGGCAGAAGGAACCTAAATGCAAGGGCTAGAGGCATTAAAAAGCAAGGCTTCTTTGAGGAATAAAAATGAGTTCAGGATGGCACAAGTTTATATTTGGAGTGACATGAGATAAAACTAGAGAAATAGGCAGGGGTCACATAGAGCAGGAGCTCCCAAAACTTATTAAAGAGCTGGGTCTCTATCCTGAGGGTAACGGGTTCGTTGTCAGGCTTTAGACATGGGAAAGATATGAATGGATCTGTGTTTTAGAAATACTTCTCTGACTTCTAATAAGATAGATCAAAGGTGGGGAGACCAGTGAGGAGGCTTCTGCGTTATCCAAGTGAGAGGTAGCAGGTGCTGGAGCAGAGTCATGGCACTGGGCAGAGGCAGACAATTTAGAAAACTATTTAGGAGGCAGAAAAGACAAGACTTGGTAATAACGTGGGCTGAGTAGGGGCCTGGAGTATAGAAGAAAAGCCACACTATGGGTTTATTTGCCACACAGAGCTTTGCAGTTAGAAGTTGAGTTATCTATTTTGGATTTTCTTTAGGGTGAATATATTTCCTGTTAGGGCCACTGATGACTCCAAGATGAGCATACTGGAGTAGGAGAAAGCTCAGAGGCTCTCTCAGGTCCCCTAAGGCAGCAGGATGAAGCTAGAAGGTTAGTGGGAATAGGACAAGTCAGCTCCTACCTCCATCCAAGGCAGGTGGCCGCACAGGAATGACAAAGGACAAAGTTCGGAACCACTTAGTCATTTCTCTACAGAGTTGCAATAAGTGCCGTAGAGCTTAGGTAGCAAACATATCAAGTGACACTTCTTTAGAATTAGAATTTTCTGCCCTATAAGAGACCCAACTGTCAGGTAAAACTGATCCTTTGTCTATATTCATCCCAAGGCCCCCTCCCAGTCTAGAATGCCTCCCCCAGTGCTCTCAGCCCCTCCATGTTCAATTCTGCACCTCAGTGCAGCCCTGGCCACTCTAAGAACACATGCTTAGAACAGGGCATTCTAGAGAAAACAAACAAGCAGATGCCATTGTCCTAGGGAGCTGTTTCCCAATTGCGGCATGGAGACCCAGGTACCTGAAGTAATGGAGGAACATGGCAACTGACTGTCCAGTGCTGAGGAAACATAAAGAAAGAATTATCATTGTGAGGTCCAGTTAATGAAAACAGGCTCTTAACCGGATAATTGAGTATCTCAGAACTATGGAGCAACTGTGCTACGTCCTCCGGCACTCTAAGTTTCTAAAGTCTTGGTCTTAAATTTTATGAAGCAAGCAAAACCATGAGTCTTCTCATCCCTCTCATTAGTGAAAGCTTGAAGCACTTCACCAATATTCCCACCAGCTCTTAAAGCAGACTGCAGATTATATATATAATCTGTGCCTAAGAGTTCTAGCTTGCCCTTTCAGAAGGCCTGCCCATGGATTTTACTCTTGCCTAACCAATTTTTGGGAGCTCCTTCTCTATGTGAGAGCTCCTATATATGTGTGGGCATATATCTAAATAAGATTACTCTCTATAATCTGGTAGGCCTAATTCAAGCAGTTGAAAGGCATATCTGAGTTGAAAGCCAAGTTGAGGCTTTTTCAAAAGAAGAAATTCTGCCTGTGAACAGCCTATGCCTGAGAGTTCTAGTCTGCTCCTTCAGATGGCCTGTCCATGGATTTCACACTTACCTAGCCAGCCTCCACTGTTGCATGACCCAATTTTTTGCAATTAACCTCTTAATACATATTTCCTACTGGTTGTGCTTCTCTGGTTGAATTCTGACTGATACATGGCACTAACAGCTAATCTGGGGCATCTACTACATCCTACTTTTGCTCTGGGGAAAAGAGACAAGTCTAAGACCCACACAGGTGAAAAATCAATTTAAAGACTAAGTGAAAAAATAACCAGAAAGCAAAGTAATCAAACCAAACTTGACTTTGTGAGCCTTGACTCTGGACACAGGACAAAAAACTATAAGTGAGAATCTATAGCCACAAACAATAGATTTAGGGACCAAGTTCATAACAGAATATTTATAACTCTAACATTAAGCATAATGAGACACCACTTCATATCTACCTCACTGACAAAAATTTAAAAGTGAGAATAGCAAGTAGTAGACAGAATATGGGAAAATGGGAACTCTCATTCATTGCTCTTGAACATCAACTTTGGAATGCAATTTTGCATTACCTGGTAAAATCATAGATGTATATATTCTATGCTTTATAGATTTCATTCCACATTCCTGTGAATGTGTAACTAAGAAACTTTAAACACCCTATGAACGTGTGTACTAGGAAACATTGACAAGAATGGACTTTTCAACACAATGTATAATAGTCCAAACCTGGAAACAGTTCAGACCCACTCACAGAAGATTGGATCAAGTGCAGAGGATTCACATAATGGAGACTGCAGAAGAGAAGATGAATAAATTATAGCTACATGTTCTAGCACAAACATAATGTAGTGTAACAAAAAGCCCAAAACATCTATTAAGATTCCGTATTTCTTCTGGGTCTTACCATATACTATAAAGATAAATCTAGGACTAGACCCCTACATACCCATGTCCTATATTCAAGCTGTCAGCGATTCAGACCAAGAACTATATCCTATTCACAGTTGTATCCAAAGAACCTAGGAAAGCACTCAGCACAAAGAAAATACCCAAAACATACTTGTTGAATGAATGAACAACACACAAACCAGACCGTGTGTTTCTAGCCTAGAGTCCTGATGCATGAAATTCCAGACTTTGACCTCACCTGCCAGGACTCCTTTCTGCCATAGATGATCCAGTAGCTGTTGTCATCTGATTTTTCTGACTAGTGGTACCTCCTCTTCCTCAGCTTTCTGAAACCAAAGTTCCCCCACATACTTCCATCTAATGCCATTCAAGTTTTAGTGTGAACATGGTCGCATCAAAAAGCCTGGTAGAAAGAAGCACATCATTGTTGATAGAATGAGGTTTTAAAACTTGCTCTAGATTTGATTCAGACAAACTGTATGTTCCCATTGTTTACCATAGATTCCAGAAAGTTGATCTTAGAGAAAACAAGAACTTCAGCAGGGGTCAGCTAACATAAAACTCAGGAAAGCAAATAAAACGAGCATAATAGGTTAAGAAAATACAGTTAAAATTGATCAAATCAAAAATAAAACAGCATCATGTTAATTCCTAAAAGAAGGAATTGAGCCATATTGATAAGGGACATATTGTGAAATTCCTGGCACCTTTCTATGTAGGAAATAAAATTAAGTGAAGGTACATATTTTAGGAGAAATGAATTGATACCTTTTCTCTCTTCAAGAGAGAAAAGATTTACTTTTAGAGTACATCTTTTTTCAATATTTAGGGTACTCCTGCTTTGAACATTACAAAAGCAGAATGCTTTACATGCAGTAAAGGTGATTAAAAAATATATAATCACAGTAATTCAGCCTGGCAACATCAACTGACCTAAGCATGCAGCATAGTTTAATGTTGGCTAATAACACCACTACTGTCAAATAATCCCATCAACTCTGCAGGGTAACATGGTAAAAGAACACTGCAATTACCTGGTTCAACAAGACCAAGTGCAGTTCACTATAGCAAGATTTAAAAATTCTAAATGTCATGTATAGTATAAGAATTTCACACGCACATTAGCTACTCTTAAATCGCTAGCTACTGTTTAAACATTGCATCAAACTTATTGTCTTAGGAAAAGAGAGAGACACAAACAACTGATGCTTCCTCAATATCTAGAAAAGACACATTTCTTTTTTTCTTTCCATCGGTGTCATATAGATTAGATTAGTTACCAGTGCACACTTTAGTTTCACCTTCTTGCCTGTAAAATACTCTTTGTTAGTTTCGCTTCCATGATTTACCGAATTCCTACTTTGCACCTAACATCTCTGCTGCATGCAATTGGGGTAGGGTGTTTCCTATTCTAATGAGTCTTGTAAGAATGGCTAACAAAACAAGATTTATATTCAAGGAAAACTTAAAGAATAAACATGAGGCAATATAAAGCTTGAGGTAGAATAGAACTTTGACTTGTGAACTTGGCTGTATTCTGACACTAACTACCTTGATGCTTTTGAAAATTCTCAATTTAATGGAATGAGAAATAGTCTAATTAGTTTCACAGAGCAATGATGCCTGCAGGAGCAAATGTCCAGCCAAATTCACTCACTGCCCTAGTAACTCTCTCTGTCATATTGAACACCTAGTGATCTAAAAGACTTCAAATCACAAATATTCAGGTGATTGGATCAGTGACAAACAGAAAGTCCTACAAATTCACATTGAGACTAATATCTGTATTGGTATCTTCATTTATCAAATCAGTCAGATGATGTATCTCATCCCTTTTGGTACTTGTTAGAAGACACTAAGTTATCTAATTTAGAAAAAGTTACAATAGCTTGCTAGAGTTAAGAACTTAAAGCAACTGTCTTTTTTTGTGTACAGAATACATTTTAGACTCAAACGTTTATTATTGCTTACATATCTGCTAAGATTGTAGAAGAAACTCCCAGGAAATTTGTCATCTAGCCTGGGACCCGAGTGAAGTCTACAGAGAAGTTACTTGCTCACTTGCCCTTTTATTCTCCCATTTGCAAAGTTCAAGTTCCAAGTCCCCCCAACTCTTATCAGGATCCACCTTCCCTAGCTCCCTCATCATCCATTTTCCCTTTGAGGTCCAGGGTTTCCAAATTTGTAAGACACATAAGTAATATTATAGACACTTCTTGTTAATGGTCCCTCAGGCATTTTTTTTCCTCTGAAGAAAGGAGAAACTATACAATATATAAACTAATGTCCCATTATACTATGTGAACTATCACAGAAACAAAGAACTGAATACTGCACGTTCTTGCTTATAAGCAACCCTCATCACTGGTCACAGGGCACAAGAGTGGGACAGGCAGACCCTGGTCACTGATAGGGGAGGAAGGGAGATAGGAGGGAGGAGGGCACATAGTTTCACATTGGGTACCTGGTCCACAACTGGGGGAGAAAGGATCAGCTAGAAGCCCAAACTACTCCTTCATGCAACCTACTTATGTAATCAATCCTCACTTGTACCGCACAACTCTAAAGTGAAAATTAAGAAAAAGAAAATGTCCCAATTTCCAAAGGTCCTTTCTACATAGTCTCCTACACATTCTTTAAAATATAGGAGTTGCAAAGAAATAACTTGGGTCAGTTTCTTTCTGAAAAAGTCCTACAACTGTTTATGACAAGGCCAAGAGAAGCAGTTCATCAAATTATAAAAACAACACCATGCAGCCAAAAGAAGCTTTCCTGAAAATGTATTATCTGACAGTGCATTGATATTTTTTTCAGTTTCTCTTCACACATTATTATCAGCATCATCAACATGTAAATCTTCCTCCCTTATGCAGATGTGATGAGCTGTCTGTTAATATTCCACACTAATGTATTATAACACTGCTAATATTGAAAATCATGATGTCTATATTTTCTTCTAGGATGGTCAGAAGAGTTTAAAAAAAGAACACTTCACTATTATGAACATCTTATGAGTATCATCAACTAATGTGGCAAAGATGCTTTTTCCCTCCTTCCCATTAAGAATATGAAGACACTTGAGTACAGACAAGTGAAATAATTTACACAAGGGTGCATACTTGCTGGAAACAGAATACAGAGGTAACAGACTTGAATAAGAATAGATCATGTTTTAGTAAAACAATTAAAAGAACAAAAAAACCTCCTGAAGCTGTGAGGACATTTGAGTCACAATACCCTTTAATCCGCAGGTTGGCTCCTCCATCTCTGGAACTCTCCACCTCTGTCTCCTGTAAACGATGTGTGGGTGGTACCCTCCCTCAGCCAGCGGATGCTTCTTCACGGGCTCAATGAAAAAGTCTCCATGGGGAAGATGGAAAAATCCAGTCTGTAAATACATTCAATAAGAAACTTCACTTGAATCAACTCGATCTATGGAAAAAAATTAGTAAAGTAAAAAATTCTATAGATCATGATGATCTCTGAAATCCTTAAACCCAGTACTTTCATAGTCTGTCATTTGATCTCACAGAAGAGCTACACACAAATAATTTAATAAAATATCTGTATAGTCATGGTTATTAACTGTTTGAGGGTCATGGATCACTTTGTGACTCTAAAGAAAACGGTTTGCATATATACATGTATCCAAAATGTAGCCTACAAGTTTTCAGGTTTGTGGATCCCCCTAAAGCCTATTGCTGGGTAGCGACAGATCTCAAATTAGGAGCCAGTGCTTCTCAGTTGTCCTGTTATGGAGTCAGTACCTATGCCCCACATTCCACAGACAACATGTGGAACATGTACAGCTGTTTGACTGAACGTGTTTAAAGTCATTCTTCACTCAAGAAAACAAAGAAACATAACGCTAAGTCTTTGACCTGAGACTGAGTTCGGGGGATTACAGTGCAAAGCAATCTGTCAGTTTCTAGGGAAAAGTAGACAATGTCATTTCACAGATATGAGAATCAGTGATTACTGGTGGTCACCGGTCAGAGTAACTCCTTTTAGCGGTCAGGTCTAAAAGTGATATAATCTACAACTCTCTTGTCCCTTTAGGAAATTTTCTTAGTGCTCATTTTAGATGCTTAGGGAACTTCTTTGCCGGTGATCTCTTAGAGTGGATTTAATTCTCAGAATCTCAATGCTATATCTAGGAAACAAAAAACTTAACCCAGACAGACTGCTTGGGACATCACATTGAAATGATCAGGAGCTCACACTCTGGAATTAAACTGGGTTCAAATTAACTGGCTCCTCCACTTATTAGCTCTGCAACTGTGGGCAAATGACTTGCTCAGTTTTGAAACTCTCAGCTGAAAAATAGGATAGTCAAGGGTTGCTATGAAGACTAAATGAGTTAATATATGCGATGCTCTTAGAAAAGGGCCTGGCTCTTAACCTCACCTATCATTAGGCTTTCCAGATCTCTGCTTTTATGTCATTTTATTGTATTAGGGTCTCCAAAGTCAATATAGCAGTTCAACAAATGTTCAATTTGGAAAACTAAACTTGGAAACACTGAAGGCTTGGGGAAACTGCAAAAGGCTTCAAAGTTTAAGCTCCCTCACCATTCCTCAGTAACCAGGGCTGCTCTGCTCTGCAAATGAGTCTAAAGACTAGACCATCAAAGAATGAAAACCTAGACTTGGATGTCTTTCCAAAATGTTTGCTTCATTATAGCAAGTAATATAACCAGATCTTAGCTAAATCTCACAATTGACTTTCCATTTTGACTGCCTACCCTAAAACATCTTTAATAATGGGGACAATAAAAAAGAACACTTTATTGGGAGCCCTAAGTATAGCTATGTGATTGTGAATGGGTCACACAAAATTTTTGAACCACAATGTCCTCAACTGTAAAAGTGAGTAATGCTAGTCCCTCATGAGGTTCTTAGGAGAATTGAATGAGATGAAGTTCAGAAAAGCACCATGCAATACTTTAACTACCAATTCCAGTAGTGGCTATATCTGACATAATTTGCTTTTATGTGGATATTTCCTGGAAGACAAGTCATTTTGTGTATGTGCGTGGCTCTTTCTCAGGAAACACTCTGGAACACAAAGAACCAACAAGGCAATAAAATAGGTAGAAACAGACTTGTACAGTGCTGAGATTTGGTTCCAGTTTTACTCTGAGTCAGAGACCAGGTTCCAGAGGAGAAGGTGAGCCTCTTGCTAATGAAATGTATTTGTTCCATGGAAATAAAGCAGAAGTCCAGGAGTCCTCAGGGATGGCTGAACCTGCAGACCATCTGTGCCACTGCTGTCAACTCAATTCTGTTGTCCACGAAGGAAAAAAAAAAGATACCACCAAGAAGAAAGATTTATTGGTATTTCTTCAGGTTCAAAGCTGGAGCTAAGTAGCATAGAAGAAACAGACAGAACTCCACTTGAGAGCATAATAATCATTTTATGGGCAACATGAGTGAGAATGCCTAAGAGCCAAACCAGTGTTTTCCTAAGGGCTTACTCTATTTACATTCCTCCACACAACACGCCTTGCCAGCAGGCACATGGAAACCACCTATTCTGCCTCAATATTTCTCAGAAGCTGGACAGAGCCCTAGGAGAAGCTAGTGGTTCCTCAGCAAGAGAAGCAGGAGATCTGCTTGCACACAAGTAGAACAGCTGGCCCCAGAACCCCATGTGTGTATCTTGGAGAAGGGAACCGGCAGGAGAGGGGATAAAGGGGCATGGGCTGGTTGGTGGGGAAAGTGAGGTGGGGGAGTTCCCAGTTGGGCTCTGCACCTCTTCTCTCTCTCAACACATAAACACAGAGCTGTAATCTGTTAGGCAAGTGGCCTGGTTTATTGGTCTCTTCTGGTGTACCCGGAGCCAGGTCATGCTGGAAGAAATAATTTCCAAAGGAAGGGTCAGCCTCACACTCTCCCTGAAGTTAACTGCCCAAGAGAATCACCTTCTCTTGTTACCAGTTCTGGACTTGAACCAAAGAAAGCACTCTCCACTTCAGTGTTCCCTGAAACCTGTTTACTTCCCTTACATTAAAAAAAAAAAAAAGAGAGTGGGAATGGAACTGAAGAAAAAGTGTCCAATGTAGTGAGGACTTATACTAGGTTTTCAGAACAACCTGGGCAGAATGAGCCCCAAGCTAAAGCTCAAAGAAGACAAATGTGCCCCTTCGTCTCCTCTGTCATCTATTCTGCTTCCCAATAACTAAGAGTGTCTGTATGCTGCTAACTCTCTTTTGGAAATAAACTCACCTACTTGTTTTAACTAAGTTATAAATATTTCTAAATGCTTCCCAAGGCGATCTTCTAAACATTGTTTTAAATAGACTTTATTTGGGAGCATTACAAACAGAGAGACATGCAAATCATACCTGCAAATGCTCATAAATTTTTTATAAATGGAACATCTAGATGCAGAAATAGAGCATCACCAGCAGCCTAGAGACTTCCTGGTCCCCCTGGAGATCAATAACATCCCCCAAAGGAAACCATTATCCTGATTTCTTTTACTAATAAATTAGATTTAATCCTATTTTAACTCTTTAAAGGAAGACTTATCTGACATACACACAGACACAAAAAATTCTAGTTCATTACAAGTGTTAGGGACTGGCCAATAAGAAAGATTTGTTATGGTGGGTGAATTTCTTAGGCCTATTAAATTGAACTCTTCATATTGCTTCAGTAGGAATATGGCAAACCCAGCTGGTGGTGATAAGACTAAGGGCTGAGATGCTTTGGTGTGAGCCAGTTGGCATTGACACTTTACCACTCTCTGCTGAGGAAGGATGGGAAAGGACCACCACACTCTTCAGAACTATCCTATATTAAGAATCGTTGCCAGCCGGGCTCGGTGGCTCAGCCTGTAATCCCACACTTTGGGAGGCTGAGGTGAGTGGATTGCCTGAGCCCGCGGGTTCGAGACCCACCTGGGCAGCGAGACCTCATCTCTACAATAAATCAAAAAATCAGCCGGGCGTGGTGGTGCACGCCTGTAATTCCAGCTACTCGGAAGGCTGAGGTGGAAGGATCACCGGAGCCCAGCAGGTCAAGACTGTAGTGGCTGGGAGTGGCCCCTGCACTCTGGTCTGGGTAACAGAGTGAGACTCCAACTCAAAAAAAAAAAAAAAAGAATCGTTGCCTATAACCTTTCTTCCTTTCCCTCAACTCGCATCAAAATATTAGTCAGCCTGATGTATGTGACATTATACTTCAGTTAGTGACAGAGAATTTGGGGTCCAGTGGGAAACAAGTAACATGTTATAAGCATGGCAGCATCTTATTTTTAAAAATTGTGAACAGAATGTTCTAGAGCCACAGAGCCTGGAGATCTTGAAGAGTCACCTACCCCATCTTTTGTGCCTTCAGGAGTACCACAGGTAAAACCTCATAGCCTGAAAGGTAAGAGCCAATGATATTGTCAAAAGATATGTGAGTGGTGCCTCCTGGAGTTGTGTGATAGAACTGTGCTTCCGAAACTCATCACCCTGCCTTGGAAAGAAATGACTTTTAATTTGAAAATCTCAGAAGTTACCAAACCAACATGTGTATTCCCATAGTGACAAAGACAATATAATCAACATATTCTAAAATTAAGAACAGAAAAGAAAAATAGTTTGGGATACAGAGGTAACCAAGATACTCAATTATACTGTATGGAGCACTGGAAAAGATACCACCTGTTCCCTATTATATAGATCGGGAAAAGGATAAAACAGTACCCCCCAAATCACCCTTACAAAGTATCACTCTGCATCTTTTGTAGGGTCAGCCCTGTGCTAAAAGCTCTAAGAAGAGTACTGAGCCCTGTCCTCAAAGCTATAACTCAGTCAAGAAGACAAGGCTGGTATTCATTAAACCATAGAAAAGGAGACAGCAGATCTCTGGTATTTTTTGTGTTGAAAGAACTTAGTGTTCACACAGCCCAAGATTCCACCACAACCTCTGGTGGCACTGGGCTTAGAGGCCAGTTCTGGAATCTGAATTCCTCACCACCGTACATAGCACCAACGGGAGCAGCACTTCATAAGTGCTACAGATTCCAGGGCTATGGATCAGCGAAGCCCAGTGAGAGTGTTTGCTTTCAGAGGCCAAAGTCAAGATTGCAAAACATGTGGCACAGTCCTAATGCCAAGGGAGGCTCCCAGAATTATTAACGTTCTTGCTGCTGGGCTGCAAGAGTCAGACAACTTTTCCTTATTTAATACACAGCCAGCACCGTAAGTCAGTAGAAAGTAGAAGTCAAGAGATTATACAAGTCTCAAAATAAAGAGAGGTGGGAGTAGGAGTGCGAGTGCAATCACTGAGAAGCTTCTCCTGGTACCCCGCAGCCTCTACTGTGAGGCCCAGCACTCCCTTGATTGGTCTCCGTGGAGCCACAGAGGAAAGTGATTGGTGATGTCATCCATTCATGAAGATTTTGCATATGAGTCTTGGCAGCCCTTGTAACATATGTAGTTTGAGGAAATATGGCCTCAAGCCAGGAAGGCATCCGGTGCATCTACCTGGTAATCACTACGTGCCAGGCAGGCATTAGTGATACAGCAACACAGGAGATCTGGTCCCTCCATTCTGAGACAGCGCTGTCCAACTGAACTCCCTGCAATGATGAAGATGTTCTCTATCTGCACTGCCCAGTTTGGTAGCCACTAGCCTCACTTGGCTGCTGAGCACTCAAGATTAGCTAATCCAACAGAGAAAATGATTTTTCTATTTTATTTAAATGCAATTATTATTTCAAATTTAAATAGCAGCTAGTAGCTCTAATACTGTACTGTTTATTTCTAGAGACTGGCTGACCAGGGAAGAAGAGAGATCTCTATAAGCATGTTCATCATAAGGTGATGAGTGCTGTCATCAAGGACATATTTGAGCACTTGCCTTAAAAGAAAATGAACTACAAAAATGTGACTTATTTTACGATAACAGTGTAGTTTTTATGAACAAGTAAATCTGAGCCAGATTGGGAATACCCATGCACCACACACAGACTTCAGAGAATCAACAGAAGCAGCTAGATATAAAAAACACAACATTCACCAAGATTAAAATGAGCCACTGGATTAAATATAACAGGACAAGGGCTGTGAGGGGTGCTGCCACTGTCCTGAAGCCAGAATGGAAGGGGAACGGATGTCCCTGCAGGAGCCTGTGACTGGAGCTGTCATCACAATAAATTGGAAGCTAGGCTCCACTTCTAGAGGCAGTTGTCCCCTGAGAGTCCTGAAATATCAACCTGCATGCCCTCACACCTCCCAGATGGTCTTTGGAAGAGCCTGACACAACCCTAATGTACACAAGACCACACATAACTCACTGGCTGGCACTTCGGAGTCCACCTAGCAGGAAAAAAAAAATCGCTTCACTGGAAAATTGACAAAAGGGATTCTAAAAAAATATAAGATCAAAAAGTTATGACAGGATTTAACAAAAACAGCATGAGCTGTGTGACTTTGGTCCAACTACTTAACACATTGAGCCTAGCTTCCTTATCTGTAAGATGGGGCAAAAATCTATCTTAACTGGCATGGTTATGACTATCAGAGACATTATATCTAAAACACTTAGCAGAGGCTCTGGCATATGGTGGTAGTCAATAAATGCACAGTTGCTCATTTTATCATAGCCTCACACAGAACAAACACAGTATAAAGTGATGATTGGAAAGAAAGTCCTCTCAGATTCATCTCTTAGCTGCAAGTAACTTAACTGGGCCTTGGATTCCTCATCTAATAAATATGAACAGTGACAGTAACTTATCAACTAACATATTAGTAAATGTCATGTGGATTAAATGAGTGAATGTAAAGTGCTTGGATGAAAGTCAGCACATAGTAAGTGCCCAATAAATGTTAGCTACTAGTTATTACAATAGTCTAAGGGACATTCTCCCAGATGCCTGGGCTTGAAGTTAAGGGCTTATGTGGAAACTGACAAAGGCATATTTTAAAAAGCTACCCCCTGCCATACTGGTGAAACTGGCGGTCTGCTGCAACAGGCAGAGAGGTGCTGTCCACACAGCCACATGGGAGAGTCAGTGATCATAAGCTCTCTCTGGGCTGGAAAAGGGGGCCCACACTCTCACATTCAGCCTCCGGGCATAATGAACAAGAGCATCATTCCCTCACCAGAAGTATGAAGTGGATGGCAAGCAGGCAACGGATAAACTGTTCTCGGGGGGGGGGGGGGGGAAATGACAATAGGTATGCCTGAGGGCTACAGAGAAGGGATATTCATAAGTGCAAGGGGTTGAGGGGCTCCCACAAATGTAAAATTGCCAGAAGTGGAAGGTTTTTTTTGGTTTTTTGTTTGTTTTTGAGACAAGGTCTCACTCTCATGCCCAGACTGGAGTGCAGTAGTGCAATCACAGCTCACTGTAATCCCAGACTCTTAGGCTCAAGTGATCCTCCAGCCTCAGCCTTCCAAGGAGCTAGGACTACCAGCATATGCCATCATGCCTGGCTATTGTTTTTGGGGGGTTTGGTTTTGGTTTCCTTTGTGGAGACGGGATTTCATTATGTTGCCCAGGCTCTTGAACTACTGGGCTCATGCCATCCCACTTCAGCCTCCCAAAGTACTGAGATCACAGGCATTATCACACTCAGCCAGAAGTGTCTTGAAGATTCTGAGGAGAAAGAGGAAGGATGAAGTGTAAATTAATGGATACAGCAGAAGAGTAGAGAGAAGGAAGCAAGAAGGAACTGCTAATTATTAGTTGTCAGGGAGACTGTCAGACTTTGAGTTGATAGGGAAGTGGGGCCTCAACTCAATGAGATATGCCCAAACACAACCAAATCATGGTCCAGATTGAGATACTGGTGGGATAAGGAGGCAGCAACATAAAGGCCCACATAGACTATAACCAAGATTCTTGGCAGGATCTATTTCAGCTCTCTCCCTCTCTCTCTCTCTATCTTCACAACCACAGAAGCAACTTTCTCCTGACGGTGAAGTTGTGGGTCTCACAAGCAAGCAGGAAGTGGATGGGGGTTTTTCCTCATCCTCTATGGAGAGGCCTGTCCTTGGGTAACACAAAGTAGGGTCATGAGGCACCACACTATCTAGGGGAGAGCCAGTGGTGACTGTACTGCCTGGGAAAAGCATAGAGGAGACAAAATTATTGGATTTTTCTTCTTCCTTTCAGGTAGAGTCTTATAGCTGGAAGGCATGGCCAAGCCTTTTAATTAAGACTCCAGTGTATCACAGGCATCTTCTCAGCTTGAGAGGTTGGTTTTAGGAGTATCTCTTAGGCGAGATCAAGCTCAATTCCCAAACTGGGATTTTTTCGAATGAGTTAGGGTTGAAATCTTCAGCAGTCTTAATTTCCAAGTCTCTAAATCAACCGTGGATGCCAAGTGCTGGTCTCCTCTTTTTCCTACTGGAAACAGAATCTATAGCATGGTTTGTTTTCTTCCAGTGGAAAAAGGCAGACTTTGGAGACAGGCCAAGTGCAACACTCAATTTTGGCATTTATAAGCAGTGTAGTTTTGTATGAGTAATTTGGTCTCTCTGAGTCTGTCTCCACATCCCTAAAATAGAGATGCCAAATGTTTTTTGCTGACAAGTTATGATAAGAACTGAACAAGGTAATATATTAAAATGACCTCAAACAGTGCCCAGCCTTCAGTAAATCTTGCCGTCTCTATGAATGTCCTCATATTGACAGCATCACAACTCCCCCCGTGACCAAATCAGTCGTCTTCTCATTTTGCAGTATGTTAACACAGTTATCTATCTCTGGAAGGACTCAGTTTTTGATTTTAGAAGAAAACCTTCTCACATAAGAATAGAAAAGTTACCTCTTAATTATCTTTATTTCTCACTTGGAACAGAGTGCATCTGTTCAATTATAATTCCCAAGAGCTGTAACCATAGCTTTACTAACTATTGTTCTTACAGATGCAAGAGTAAGTCACTGGTAGGCAGCCATTCAGTCCAACAAAGTGGATCTTTAGAAACTAAAAATATAACCACAAAAGAGAATGAGACATCAGATGACCCACTAGTCCAGGCCTTCTGTAATTTTAGTGTGCAAAAAGAATCTTATGGAGAGTTTATTAAAATGCATATGCCCAGAAACCTTGCCCAGAGAGTCAGTAAGTTTAGTGTGATACCCAGAAATCGGCATTTTGGAGGCATCCTGAGGTTTCTGATATAGGTATTTCATGCATTACACTTTGAAAACACTGCATTCTTCTGCCATGTGGTGCTTTTTTTTTAATTTCCCCACACCCTAACTTGGCATAGCACTAAAGATATGGGAAATACTACTAATAACCCCAATTAAACACTTAATTCACTTTAATCAAAAAGGGTTTCAACTAAGAAAATTGTTGATCATAGTTTTGAACACTATTTCCCTGAATTTCAAGGTTCACGGAGAATGTTCATCACATCTTGGCAGATCAGAGTAATTAAAAGTTGCCCCCCAAAAGTTTACAAATAGTCCAGTAAGTAGATGCCCTAGTTAATTACATGTTTCGGATTTGAAATGCAAAATGAAGGTAAAATCATTTCAAGTCAGAAAGAAAATAGGCAGTCTGAAAGAAGTTGACCTGGGCCGGGCTCGGTGGCTCAGCCTGTGATCCCAGCACTTTGGGAGACCGAAGCGAGTGGATTGCCTGAGCCTGCAAGTTCGAGACCAGCCTGGGCAACTTGGTGAGACCTCATCTCTATGATAAATAAAAAATTAGCCAGGTGTGGTAGCTTGTGCCTATAGTTCCGGCTACTTAGAAGGTTGAGATGGAAGGATTGCCAGAGCCCAGCAAGTCGTCACTGGGGTGGCCATGAGTGTGCCACTGCACTCCAGCCTGGGCGATGGAGTGAGACTCCAACTCAAAAAAAAAGGAACTAAAATTACATGCTGAAGAACTTGACAGAGCCTCTTCTCAAAAACAAAAAAAGAAATTTTCATTATATCTGAAACCATACAATCCTAGCTAAACCAACAAAATCAAGGTGCATCCGCTAAGAGGCACTGTAGCAACCAGAAATCTCATTCGAACTTTTCTTTAATACTGTCCTCAGGAACAGGGATGGGAGCCCTATAAGTGATAACTCCTGATATCATGGTCTTTCCAGTCCTGAGCAAAAAGGGGGATGTCAAAGTCTTTAGTCCATCTCTGACCTACTTCTCTTGCTACCAATAGTCTTTTATCAGAAAAGTCTTCTGCTGCTTTTTTTGATCCCTCTAAGCAGGAATCCATATACACACACCTTTGCCATGCTTCACTAGAAAATGAGGTGTCCAACTAAAGGGAAAGGGAAAAATTGCCAGAACATTGGGAGCCCAGGAAACATATTATTAGGGAGAACAATGGGAGCAAATTGGCTCCCAGGAAGTGAAAGCATTTTTCCCCATGGGGAGCAGAAAGTCATTATGGCGGATTTAGCCATGACACAGAACCATTTTTTAATAATGCCCCAGCAGAACATTTTTAAACCAGAAAATGTACTCCACTGTATCCACTGAAACAAAACCCTCCCGGTGCTATGAAGAAAATGGTTCTGGCCCTTCTTCTCCCACCCTGATGGAAGAGGATCCCTGATGAGGGAGTGTTTTTAGCCCTGGAGGAAGGAACACAGCAGCCAGAAGAGACTGATGCTTATGGCCCCTGAAATGATTGTCCTCCTCACTGTGGAGGCATGATATACAGCCTTCCAGGGATGTTTAATGATGGCCTGGGACAAAGGGGAATGCCATGTGATGGTTTAATGAGAGTGTAGGCTAACCATGAGGGAACCTGAGGGCATGTTGACTTCGCTAAAAGAGAGTCACAGCAGAGAAAGGGTAGTAAAATGAAGAGGAGGTCTAGAGTGAGATGTTATAGACATGAATGGGGACATTAATAAATATTTATATCCACATCATATCTCCAAAACAAAGATAAATCTTTGTTTCACTTCCCACAAGCTCTTTCTTTAAAAACTACACCCGTACTCACTGTCTCCACTTTCTATGCCCCACTAATGTCACAACTCTAGCAAAGTAAATCCATTTTTGTTATGTGTAATCCTCCACTATCCTTTAAGCAAAACAGGTCTGAGTGTTGTAGTATTTTAGTATTTTTTGACCAAGAGCAAATAAAACCTTCCTACTTGGTATAATAGACTTACATTCTTGAAGATGAGATTAATGTGGTAGGTGGAGGGGAGCTGGGGAAATCCTAAATAATTCTGTTTAAGAAAGGAGAAGCTGACCATGGTGGCTCACGACTGTAATCCCAGCACTTTGGGAGGCCAAGGCGGGTAGGTTGCTTGAGCCCAGGAGTTTGAGACTAGCCTGAACAACATATTGAAACCAAGTCTCTACAAAATAAAAAAGATAGCCAGATGTAGTGCTGCATACCTGTAGTCCCAGCTACTCGGGATGCTGAGGTGGAAGCATTGCCTGAGCCCAGGAAGTTGAGGCTGTCATAAGCCATGATTGTCATGACCATTCCACTACACTCCAGCAGAGTAAGAATAGAGTGAGTCGCTGACTTGAAAGAAAGAGAGAGAGAGAGAGAGGAAGGAAGGAAGGAAGGAAGGAAGGAAGGAAGGAAGGAAGGAAGGAAGGAAGGAAGGAAGGAAGGAAGGAAAGGAAGGAAGACAAAGGAAGCAAAGAAGAAGGGAAGCAGGGAAGGAGGGAAACAGAGAGAAAGAAGGAGAGAAAGACAGAGAGAGAGCTGGGTTTTAATTTTAGGCTAAAGAGTTTGAATGAAATGGAAGGAAAGAGGAAAGGAAGGAGGGAGGGGGAGAGAAGTAGAAGAAAGGAAGGACAGAGAGGAGAGGAAGAAGGGAGGGAAGGAGGGAGGAAGGGAGGGAGGGAGGAAGGGAGGAAGGGAGGAAGGGAGGGAAGGAGGAAGGGAGAGAGGATGGGAGAAATTGGAAGTCCTGGGATAATACAGGTGATAAAAAAGGGGTGCCTGGAGATGAAAATGCCAGAAGACAAAGGATCCATGGAGGAAGATACACAAGCTGGTGGCTAAAGTGAAGATATGCAGGAAGAAAATGAAGATTTTTCCTTAGAGCATGCTAGGAAATGTACAATATAAATCTTTTATCTTTTTTACATATGAAATCTACAGTAAAATATTCCTTGTTCTGTAATATTTCAGTGTGAATAGAAAAAGTACTGTGTCCTTCAAGGATGGCACAGGGAGAAAAGAGAGAGTAGTTGAAGCAGTACACACCAGGAGCCTCTTTTTCTCTTTAAATGGAAGTAAGACCATCTTCCTAATGAACTGATGTTTTAAAAAACTGGGTTGAAGGCAGCTGAAATTGTGAAACACACGTCAAGGGAAATGACAGAGAAGGCAAATGCAGCAGAAGTGGTGGTCAGAAAGGGTATTATTAAAGTTTAGGCATTCAGAATTTGTAAAGTAAGCTTGGTGTGGTGGGCTGAGTATGGTCCCCAAGAGCTGTCCACATCCTAATTCCCAGAACCTGCAAATGTTACTTTACACAATAGAAGGGGGTTCATGGGAATTTGTGACTAAGTTAAGAATCTTGAGATATGGAGACTGTCCCACACTGTCAGGGTTGAACAGTGTAATCAGAAGGGCCTTTATAAGAGGAAGGTGGGCGCGGTGGCTCAAGCCCATAATTCCAGCACTTTGGGAGGCCGAGGTGAGTGGATTGCCAGAGCCCATGGGTTCAAAAACAGCCTGGGCAACTTGGTGAGATCTCATCTCTACAATAAATCAAAAATTAGCCAGGCATGATAGCGTGCACCTGTAGTTCTGGATACTTGGAAGGCTAAGGTGGAAGGATCACCTGAGACCAGTAGGTCAACGCTGAGGTAGCTGTGAGCATGCGACTGCATTCCAGCCTGGGCAACGGAGTGAGACTCCAACTAAAAAAAAAAAAAAAAAGAAAGGGGAAGGCAGGAGGGTTCGAGCAAGTAGGAGATGTAATGAGAGAAGCAAGAGATTAGAGTGATGTGAGGAAGAGACCAGGAGCCAAGGAAATGTAGGTGACTTCTAGAAAATGAAAAAGACAAGAAAACAGATTCTCCCCTGAAGCTTCCAGAAGAAAGGCAGCACTGGCAACATTTTGGTTTCTGATTGTTTACATCCAGGATTGAAAGAAAGTAAATCTGTACTGCTTGAAGCCACTAAACTTGTGGTAATTTGTTAAGGCAACCCTAGGAAACAAATACCCTGGGGGAGTAGTCATGGAAATTGGTCACCAAAGTGAGCTCATTCAGGAAAGTCAAGGGAAAGAAAGTCAAGAAGGTTAAGGGTCCATGAAGTTAGGGTCTTGGCCATGACCCACAGTATAAAGTATATTTCACTTCATGACCCTAGTACATACCCAAACAAACATTTCAGGAAGCAATGCTACTACCTTTTTCTATTTGAAAGGCATTCTGATATATTCCATTCCGTGTTATTCTATCTCATTTATTTAAAATTCTGGTTCAAACACACAAAATTAATTTCACATCCAAGTAATGGACAACCTGCAGACTCAAAAACATTGATACATCTTGGAGAGTTTGGAATCTGTGTCCTTATCCTGGTTCTATGCTCTCTCCCTGTGTGATCTTGGTCGAGCTGGTCGCTTGCTGAGTCTCAGACTCTTCATATAAGATGATTATTTGGTCTTATTTGATCACATTTGATACAGATGCTCAGAAGAACAAATGAAATATTATAAGGAGGTGCCTACAGGGTTACCATGCCTGACACGTAGCGTTAACTCAGAAACAATACTAGCTCTTATAAAATCAGAGACTCTCAGCACCATGAGACTCTTCAAGGGTTCTGTTTTTCAGTTGATACGGGAATTACCACCTCAGCTATACTCATCCACATCTACAAATGCACTTCTAGTAAGGAGAGACTATTTCTCAAGTTACCAACTATTGCTAAATTATTTTAATGATTAGAAAACTCTTCCCTTAAAGTCCAAATGTCACCTGTACGTAAATCACCTATGTATCCAATCCTGACTTGTACCCCACATCTTTAAAATAAAATTTTTTTTAAAAATCTAAAGAAAAGAAAAGAATAGAAAACTCTTCCCTTTATGGCATGAAAATTCCATGTCTCTAAAATTTTCATTCGTCATCTTAATTCTGCCATCTGGAGCCACACCTGAATATGTCTAATGTCTTTTTTATATATTATCTACTTAAATAGATTGGATGACATTTATCATGTGCCACGAAGACGTCTCTTTTCAGGTTAAATGCTCCTATTCCCTTCAAACATTTGTCATTTCCCACTGTCTGGTCATTCCCATTGTAGTCTGGTCATTCTCCCTGAAACATACTATGTCAATATCTCTCTGGAAATAATACCAGAATTGGACATTTAGAGTCCAGCACTCCAATGCCATCAGCTTTGAAGAATGAAATAGTGGGAAAAGTATAATTTTTTTCTTTCTTTTTTTTTCTTTCACAAGAGTTAAATTCTTCAGAGAAGAGACTGACAAGTTAAAATTTTGCCTACTAAGAAGCACTTCTTTTGCTAGAGCTTAACACAAATAACTATTTTCTCCATGGTACTACAAGGAGTCCAGGAAATAAAATTTAGAATTGGGAAAAATATGTAGTGACAACATTGAAGACAGAATGTATATGTGTTCGCTGAAGTTTAATGATTTTTTTTCTTAAACAGTACAACAAATTGACTACACATCTTTGTTAGAGCTTAATTTCACCCCCATTCTTACCATTCTCTCAGCATCTAAGTGGTCTACAAACAATTTAAGGCAATGTCATTTTGCATATGAACAGACCACACCCAAACCAGTTCCAGTTTCTCTGCAAGCTAAGCAAGCAGTGCCTGGATGTTAAACTGCAGGGGAAAGGTTGATTTAAAGAATGTATATACATGATTTTTTCTTCAATGTTTTATTTTGAAAATTATTTAAAGGACAGGAAATTTAAATAAGAATACAATAGAAGCCCAGAGTGCAATGGCACAATCTGGCTCACTGCAGCCTCAACCTCCTAGGTTCAGGCAAACTTTCTACTTCAGTCTCCCAAATACCTGGGACTACAGGCACACACCACCACACCAGGCTAATTTTTGTATTTTTTCTAAAGATGAGGTCTCACTATGTTGCCCAGGCTGGTCTCGAATTCCTGGACTCAAGTGATCCTCCCACCTCGACCTTCCAAGGTGCTGGGATTACAGGTAGGAGCTGCCACACCCAGTCCAAAACCTCATACTTAGCTTTTTATTGTTTCTTTATTTGTTTTAAATCCAGAATCAAATCCAGTTTAATATACTGCATGTACATACAATACATTATTTTTACAATAATTTCATATGTATTTCAAGCACATAGTTTAGAAAGCAAAATGTTACTTAAAAACCAGTTATGAAAAACATTAATCTTTTGTTCTTCCTTTGCCAATCCCCAGAGGTGATGTCTGACATTTTTATCTTATTCTCCTGGAAGTTATCTCCCTATTTCTAAATAATATGCTGCCATTTCTTGATCAATTTTAGACATTATCTGAAGGTTCTGTGGCTGCTATAAGAGATGAGGATTTATCTTCCTTAAACAACCACTCCCCATCCTCCCAATATTATTATCCAGTCAAACCAAAATAGAGGATCGTATTTACATCATTAAAACAATGCAAAGACAGAACAATATTCATCCAGTTTTTAATGATACAACTTACTGACCAGAATCTACACTAATAGGTTGGTCTCTATGTCACACAGATTTTTAGTACTTAGTATTTAGATATTTAGCATTCCTTTTTTGTACAACGTTTTGTTTTTCTCAGTAATTTTGCTTATTTTTTTCTTATTACATTGTGCCTCTTGTTATCACAATCTTCTCCTTTTATTTTTATTTATTTATTTATCTATTTATTTATTTATTTTGAGTTGAAGTCTCACTCTGTCGCCCAGACTGGAGTGCAGTGGCTGCTCCCGGCCACCGCAGCCTCGACCTGCTGGGCTCCAGCAATCCTTCCGCCTTAGCCTTCCGAGTAGACAGAATTACAGGCATGCGCTACCACGCCCGGCTGATTTTTTTGATTTATTGTAGAGATGAGGTCTCGCTGCCCAGGCGGGTCTCGAACCCACGGGCTCAGGCAATCCACTCACCTCAGCCTCCCAAAGGCGCGGGATTACAGGCTGAGCCACCAAGTCCGGCGTCTTCTCCTTTTAAACGCCCAGCAAATCAGGTACTATTCTATGGAGTTCCCTTTTTTTCTTGAGGATACCCCCTGGAGCACTCCATCTCCCTACTCCAAACCGGACTAGCTCCAAACTGCACGAGCAGCTCAAAATCAACCCTCTTGCTGTCACACAGGGACATGATTGATAACTCCTCTGAGTGAGATCCACTCATTTCTGGCTTTCACATCTGTATATTTGTCCCAGCGTCCACTTTTTAAATTGAGAAGTCTGATATTTTTCTGACTCTCAATCCTTTTTGAAAGGTCATAGCCCTTCCCTCAAAAGGCTGAGGATCTTCTCTTTGCCTGTGCTATTCAGAAATGTCACGATTATGTGCCTTTGACTGAGTCCTTCTTAAAAAATTTTTTATTTTAAAGATGTGGGGTACAATTCAGGGTTAGGTATACAAATGTTCATTATGCTGGTACCCTTTTGATGAGGTTTGCCCCTCCTTCCCCAGGCAGATTCCCACTAATGCCAATTCTACTTCCCTGCCCCTCTCCCAGCAGTTTCCTGCTACTGCAAATCCTTTTCTTATAGTATTGCAATAATTGTTCAATGTCCATTTATGAATGAGAACATGTGATACTTAGTTCTTTGTTTCTGCGATAGATCACTCAATATTATAGACTCTAAGTCCATCCAGGTTGCTGTGAAGTTCATGATTTTGTTCTTCTTTTGGTCTGCATAATATTCCATTATGTATATGTACCACATTTTTTTTTTTTTATCCAGTCTTCTTTTGATGGTCTGGATGGTTGGTTCCATGTTCTTGCTACTGTGAAAAATGCTGAGATAAGTATACATGTGCAGGTATCCTTTTTTATAGAGTGATTTGAGTTCTTCTGGGTATATTCCCAGTAGGGGGACTGTGGGGTCATATGGAAGGTTGATTTTTAGGTCTGTTAGGAATCGTCAGATCGTTTTCCACAGAGGTTGCACTATTTTACACTCCTACCAACAGTGTAGAAGTGTTCCCTTTTCGTTCCATTCTCTCCAGCGTCTGTTGTTTTTTGAGTTATTGATGATAGCCATCCTGACTGGAGTTAGGTGGTATCTCAGTGTAGTTGTAATTTGCATTTCTTTGAAAATTAGTGAGGCTGAGCATTTTTTCATGTATCTGCTGACTGCTCATACGTCTTCTTTTGAGAACTGTCTATTCAGATCTTTTGCCCACTTTGTAATGGGGCTGTTTGTTTTTTTCTTTTCGGCACGTTTGAGTTCCTTGTAGATTCTAGATGTTAGGCCTTTGTCAGACATTCAGTTGGCAAATAGTTTTTCCCAGTCTGTGAGCTGTCTCCCGGCTCTCTTGATGGTTTCTTTGGCTTTGCAGAAGCTTGTGAGTTTGATGAGGTCCCATTTCTCTATCTTATCTCTTATGGCATGGGCACTTGGAGTTTTGATCCGGAATTGGTTGCCAGTTCCAATTTCCATAAGGGTGTCTTCTGCATTTTCTAAGGTCCTTATAGTTTCAGGTTTGACATTTAGGTCTTTGATCCATTTAGACTTGATTTTTGTGTATGGTGAAATGTAGGAATCTTGTTTTAATCTTCTGCATGTGATCAGCCAGTTTTCCCAGCAACATTTACTGAATAGGTTCTCCTCTCCCCAGTCATTGGGGATGGAGGCTTTGTCGGAGATAAGTTGGTTGAGAAATTGAGATTTTGCTTCTGGAATCTCTTTTCTGTTCCATTGGTCTATATGCCTGTTCTTGTATCAATACCAGGCTGCCTTTATTATTGTAGCTTTATAATAGAGTTTAAAGTCTAGCCAATCCCTTTCTTATAGTATTATGATAATTGTTCAAGGTCTGCTTATGAGTCAGAACATGTGGAACTCAGTTTCCTGTTTCTGTGATAGATCACTGTGTATGATAGACTCTAGATCCATCCAAGTTGTTGTGAAGTTCATATGTTTGTTTTTCTTTATGGATCCATAATATTCCATTATGTATATTACCATTTTTTTTAATCCAGTTCAGTTTCGATGGGCAGCACAGTTGGTTCCATGATTTTGCTATTGTGAATAGAACTGCAATAAACATACGTATTCAGATATATTTTTGATATAATGATTTGTGTTTCTCTGGGTATATTCCCTATAGGGGGATGGCTGGGTCATAGGGAAGGTCAATTTCTAGTTCTTTCAGAAATTGCCACACTGTTTTCCAAAGAGGTTGTACTAATTTGCATTCCCACCAGCAGTGTTCCTTTTTCTCTATTCCACATCCTCACCAGCATTTGTTGTTGTTTGTTTTGTTAATGATGCCATTCTTACTGGGGTTAGGTAGTATCTCAAGGAGGTATCACACTTCCAGACTTCAAACTTTCTTATAAAGTTACAATAAACAAAACAGCTTGGTATTGGTACAAGAACAGACATATGGACCAATGGAACAGCTAGAGATTCCGGAAGCAAAACCTAATTACTCAACCAACTCATCTTTGACAAAGCCTCCAACAACAACCACTGGGGAGAGGAGAACCTGTTCAGTAAATGGTGCTGGGAAAACTGACTGATCACAAGCAGAAGAGTGAAACAGGACCCCTACCTATCACCTTACACAAAAATCAAGTCTAAATGGATCAAAGACCTAAATGTCAAACCTGAAACTATAAGAACCTTAGAAAATGCAGAAGACACCCTTATGGAAATTGGAATTGGCAACCAATTCCTGATCAAAACTCCAAGTGCCCATGCCATAAGAGTTAAGATAGACAAGTGGGACCTCATCAAACTCACAACCGTCTGCAAATCCAAAGAAACCATCAAGAGAGCCGAGAGACAGCCCACAGACTGGGAAAAAATATTTGCCAACTGTATATCTGACAAAGGCCTAACATCTGGAATCTACAAGGAACTCAAATGTGCTGAAAGGAAAAAAACAAACATCCCCCATTAAAAAGTGGGCAAAAGACATGAATGGACACTTTTCAAACAAAGATATAGGACCAGCCAACAGACACATGAAAAAGTGCTCAGCCTCACTAATCATCAGAGAAAAGCAATCCACCCCCCTCAACAAAGAGACAGGGCTTCTTTCCGTCACCCAGGCTGGAGTGCAGTGATGCCATCATAGCTCACTCTAGCCTCGAACTCCTAGCCTCAAGCAATTCTACTGCCTCAACCTCCAAGCTAAGACCATAGGCATACATCACCTGGCTATTTTTTTATTTTTATTTTTGTAGAGATGAGGGTCTTGCTATGCTGCCCAGGATGGTCTCAAACTCCTAGCTTCAAGTGCTGCTCCCACCTCAGTCTTCCAAAGCATCAGCATCACAGGCATGAACCATCGTGCCCAGTCATGAGTCTTCTTTAATTCATTGTGCTGAACACTCAATGGACCTTCCCACTCTAGATACTTGTATTTTCCATCCTTCAGTTATAGAAATAGTCTTGGTTGTTGGAATTCCCAAATAGCTCTCTGTTTTCCTTACTTTTATTCTCAGATTTCCAACTCTTAGCACTATTGATCTACTTTTTTGAGAGATTCTGTTGACTTCATCTTCCAACATTTGTACTGATTTTTTTTTAAAGTCTACCATTTTTCTCAAAGGTTCCTTCCTTGGTCTCTGGTTGTTTTCTTTCACTATCTCTTCTTCTGGTTTTATGGACACAATATATTCTGGAATATTTATAAGGACACGAATGAAAGGATTTAAGGCTTGCTTGTAGGCTTGTTACATTACATTCTGCTTCCTCCGACTTCTCCAAAGTTGATTTTTCCTGTTTATTTACCTTGCTCTGCTTCCTTCATGTTGGAGCTTTTCTTAAAATGTTTTGACATCCTTGTCTATACATCTATATTTATGAAAAGGTGCTGAAAAGTTGACTGGGTACTCTGTGTATGCATATGCAGTTTGAGACTTCAAGTGGGGAAGTGGGAGACATCCAATCTTTATGGTTGGGGGATTGCCCAAAACTCAGAATGTAACTATCTTTTTTCTTGGGCTGTTTGACCCAGGCAGAGAAGAAAACTCTAGTCTACTGCTTAAGGGATAAATTCCTGACTATTGTCATTCTGTCTGAGGAGGAGAGAGTGGGTAGCCATTCTATTTTTAGCTCTATGCCCCCATCTTTCCTGCTTTCCATTGTATCTAAATCTCTAAGTCCCAGGCCCTCCTAAAGTTCCCAGGTCAAATCAACTTTCTTCCTGTCTATATCCCGTCAGTGTGCACACTCAATGGTGGCTCATCTGGACATGAAACATTGTTATTACTTGTCCCACTTTCCATCCGTTAAAATTGTCAATATTTCATCCCCTAAGATGGCTCCTCTTATTTTCTGTTATTGCTGGGAAGAAGAGAAAATATGTTGTTCCAACTGACAACGTTGAAAACTTTTTGATGGTTTCAAGAACGCTGAAAATAAAAATAATTAGATTAATTCGACATACTTTTCACAGATTTAAATAGACAATGAGTTAAACTTTCTCATCAACATCAAAGAGATTCTAGCATTGAATTTATCCTTTTTTAAACTGAAAAACATAAATTCACCATTTAAAATTCTTATGCATCAAATAATTTATACAAGAGAAAGAATAAATAACACACAACATTAAAACTCTCCAATAACAGAATAATTTATACACTAAAACAACATACCCTTCTTGACACAATCTAAACAGCTTGGATCTACTCAATTCTGGAAAGTATGTAGTAAGTTTTACAGAACTTTTGAAGCACCCTAAATACAGCCAAAATGTACCCACCAGTTTTCAGTAACCTTAGCCCTGTTCAGAGCAATGTTCCAGGAGATGAGTTTGTCTGATGCAAATGCCAACCTGTCTGACACCTAATTCATGACCCTAAGTCATGGATGAATAGCATTGTTAAGCAAAGCACAAAGGTATAATCAAGAATTTCTGACCACAGTAAAAACATAGAGATAATGGCTATTGTCTCTTTTATGCATTTTTGTAGTTTCTAAATTTGCTATATTTGATATAAATTTCTTTTATAAACAAAATAGTTATTTTAAAAATATTTGTGAGTAGTTACCCAATGTGATACACAGTTTCATAATATTAAAATACAATACTTTGAGTCTTTTTCGGGTGACATGATTAAATATTCACTTTCTTGAATATCTTTGATTTTATGTTTAGATATAATAGAAAATATTGCATTTTTTTTGTTATAGGTCATTACAATCATCTAAGTTTCCAGTTGTTTTCTGTATAATCCTCCTAAGTCTACAAGTCCTAAGTCTCCATCTGAAGATATCTGCAAACATCTTCCTGTGTAGAAGAATTCTAAGAGTTTATGTAAATACTCTTTCTAGAAGGTGGAACTTAACTCCCCTTAACCCAACTCTTCCTTTTAAACGGACTGAGTTTAGTGACTTGATTCCAGAGAGTAGAGTATTAAAAGGGAAGGAAAAAGTTACTTTACAATGGAGAAGTGTGGCAGACACTACCTCAATCCAGTGATGAAGGTTAGTTTCATACTGATGTCACACTGATACATGTGCAATTGATGACATAATGATAATGGTATTTTACCTCTGTTGTGTTCTTCTCCAAAACACATAACCTCAGGCTCACCGTGAGAAAAACATTAGACAAACCAAATTTAGGAACATTCTACAAATGTTCTCTTTTTGAGTCAAGTCTCACTCTCACCCAGGCTGCAGTGTAGTGGCACAATCACAGCTCACTGCATCCAGGACCTCCTGGGCTCAGGCAATCCTTCCACCTCAGTTTCCCAAGTAGCTGGGACTACAGGCACATGCCATCACGCCCAGGTAATGTTTTGATTTTTGCAGAGACCAGGTCTTGCTATGTTACCTAGGCTGATCTCAAACTTCTGGACTCAAGCAAACCTCCCACCTCGGCCTCCCAAAGTGCTAGGATTACAGGCATGAGCCATGGTGCCTGACTAATTTTTAAATTAAAATTATAGGAAATTGATTTTAATCCATATCTGGAAATACAAATTTTAAATTCCTTCACAGTAAAATTAAGTAATTACTCTATCAATTGGGCCATGTCATGATATCATAAGGGAAGCAAGGATTATATCTGCCTTTTGGGATATTAGGCATGGAGAGCGTCAAAATACATACTTTGACTTCAAAACTCTACTTGTAAAATTATTTCTGAAAGAGCTGATCCTAGATTTAAAAAAAAAACAAAAAACTTGTGCACAAAGATATCCATCACTGCATTATTTACAATGATGAATAATAAGAAACAACCTAAATAACCAACAATAATAGACTGGGAAACAAACTGTCTAACATATACACCATGGGACATTATGCAGCAATAAAAATGTGTTATATTTTTAGTGACATGGAAAAATGTTCATTACATGAGACTAAATGAAAGAAAACAGAAATGTATGTTCAACATGATTCCAACTTTGTAGACATATATAGGAAATACAGGAAAGAAATATACATATATATTAATTATAGTAATTTATGGATAATGGTTATTTGGACAATGGTTGTTTTATGTTTTATGTTTTCACTGAAAATTCAGATTTTGCCACATTGGTTATATATATTTTTTAATAATAAAAATACAGTTATTTTCAAAGCATCTGCTAGTGCTTTTTTTGTGTAAGATTACACATAATTTTTATTTTCCGTATTGTGCCTTTCTCTATCTTTCAAATCTTGATATTACCATGCGTTATTTTTATAGCTAGATAGAATGTATTAAAATATTATTATACTTCTACAAATTCAATGGTTTGAATGGTAACATATGGTTTAGCTACAAAAAAATTTTTAAGGATCTAAGTGATATACACAGATACATCTTCTCCAAAAAACATAATTTCAGTCTAACTTTCCCAAATATTAATTTTTCTGTTCCAAGATCCGATCCAGGATACCACATTACATTTTGTTGTCATGTCTCCTTAGCCCCTATCGGGCTGTGACAATTTCCCAGACTTTACTTATTTTTGGTGACCTTGTGAATTTGAAGAGCGTTGGCCAGGTATTTTGTATAAAGTTTCTAAATTTGGTTTGTCTATTTTTTTTTTCATGGCTAGACTGAGTTTATGTATTTTAGAGAAGATTTGTTTTATGGATATTTATTCATTTAGGAAATATGACTTTAGAATACATTCTATTCCTAATATCCAGTCACCAGTTTGTCCAATGACATTTTTAATTGGGTGTAGCAGCTGACAGCAGAGAAGAGGAGGGTGGAGGGGTGAAAGAATGATGGGGAGAGTGCAGGGAGGAAGAAAGAGACAAGAGAGAAAGGAAACTACACCAGCAAAGAGGAGAGGAAAAAAGACATGATCAGAAAAAAATGGGACAGGTAAGAGGAAAAGATAGAAAGGAAAAACAGGCAAGAAAGGAAGAGCAAACATGTACTTCTTTAAAAATCTATGAAATAGGAGGTAGAAATGACATAGCATAAACTCACTAATAGCCAGTTGTACAGGGTGAGGGATGATCATAAACAGCAGATAAGCCAACACGGCTAGATCAGGCACCTGTTTTGCTTAAACATTTTTTTAAAGCTGTGAAAAAGTGCTCTGATATGGCAATCGTTCATGCCTTTTGCAGTTGATAAACAAGAGCCCTGTGCTCTGTGTAAGAGATCGTTCAGGCGTTCTCCACAGTGTGGAGAGGTGTTGTGCTGTTTGTTCTCTGATGTTGCTTCAGAGAACAGGCTTCCTGTTCCAACTGCCTGTGTTCAGTCATTCGTTTGGTTGCTTCATGGCGAAAGAAGGAGACCAGACATGGAGATAATTTTTGGAAAACACATCTCTAAAGTCAGAGGGATGATTTTCAATGCATCTTTTGGTTATAGAGAAATAGTAATACCATTAGGCTTTTAGAGGCTTAGGAGTTATCAAAATCATTTTTTCAAAAGCCCTTTTAAACCATAAGGAAAGGAAAATTCTTATTTTATGGATGCTTGATTTGCCAGGAAATTAGTTTTCAATCATATTTAAATCATGCAGCAGAACTGTATTTTTCATGCTTTGTAATTTTAGATACATAAAAATAACATATGTAATTATTGTTTTAAAAAAGTATATTAATGCTTGTTTTCATAGGACTTACAGCTTCATCTTATTATTTCAAATAATTTTAAAGGTTTTTTATGTTCATTCATTTTATTTTACAGCACATTGTAGGTTTTAGCTATAATATATTTGGTTCAAATGTTCATTATGGGAAAATAGGATCCCACTTATTATCATGTTCAGGAACATTTAGTGACATGATAAGAAAGTACCCAAATTGTTATGTACTAATGCACATTGTTAAAAGGAGACAACTAGAAAACAAGACAAGGTATGTTTGGCAGGCTGATTAATGGTCCCCCCAAAGATGTCCATGTCCCAGTCCCTAGAACCTTTGAAAATGTTAGATTATGTGGCAAAGGGGAATTAAGGTTGCAGATGGAATTGAAGCTGCTAATCAGCTGAATTTAGGAAAGGTAGATTAGCCTGGATTATCCAGGGCCTGAGGTAACCAATAGGATCCTTATAAGTGGCAAAGGGAGGCAGAACAGAACCAGAGAGATGGCAGTATGCAATGTTGCTAGCTTTGAAGATGGAGAAAGGGCCCATGGACCATGAAATGCAAGTGACCTCTAGAGGCTGGAAAGGCCAGAAAACAGTTTATCCCCCAGAGTCTCCAGAAGAAATACAGTCCAGCTGACACTGTGAGTTTGACTCACTGAGACCAATTTTGAACTACTCACTTCTAGAACTGTAAGATAATAAATTTGGGCTGTTTTAAATCACACAACTTGTGGTAATTTGCTAAAGCAGCAATAGGAAACTAATACAAAATGGTTACATAAAGTACAAAAGGAGGGACTGTGCCAACCAGAAGTGGTGTGCCAACCCCCACAACCCTCTTTTTTTTTTTAAGTCTTAGTCTCAGTCTGCTGCCCAGGCTGGAGTGCAGAGGCACTCTCGTGGCCCACCACAACCTCAGCTTCCTAGACTCAGGCAGTCCTTCTGCCTCAGCTCCCAAGTAGCTGGGACTACAGGCGCACACCACCACTCACCGCAAATTGTTTTGTTTTGTTTTTTGTAGAGACGTGGTCTCGCTATGCTGCCTAGCCTGGTCTCAAACTCCTGAGCTCAAGCAATCTTCTTGCCTTGGCCTCCCAAAGTGCTGGGATTACAGGCATGAGCTACTGCACCTGGTCAGAAGTGCCAGCTCTTAATAAATAAAAATTACCCAATCGAGATGAAAGCTAGTATTCGGCTTTGGGACAAATGGAAAGGGTCAACCTCGCTCCCCGGAAATTTTAGCTACTGGGTCCAGATGAAAGCCTTTGAAAGAATATAAAATGAGACCATTTTATTCATTTTACATCACTTACACACAGTGATGTTATGAGTTCATCTGAGCCCTCCAGGAGTTTTGCTAAAATCAGCACAATAACTACTTGGAAGAAAATGCCAAATTTGTTAAGGTGACACACAGTTCTTTTTCTACTGGAAAGAAAAAATAGAAATAGAAAGCAGTGAGGTATTTCATTGATTGGGAACACTTAGATGGAATGTAAGGGTGAAAGGGAATAACTGAAAAGAAAACTGGTCACACAATGAGAAGATGTGAGTCACGTACTCTGGCGGGAGACCTCATGCAAGTCACCTAATATTTGGGGTCTCAGATTTTGTAGCTGAACAGTAGAAATCCTAATACCTGCCTTGCCTTTTTCCCATGGGTATAGTGAAAGGCAAATAAAACTATACACCTGAATCTACAAGTAACTTGTGTATCTATTATTTTCAGTTTAATAATCACAGTAAGTTGTGTTTTTACTGCAAATCACAATTATGCTCTACTAATGGTTTTCCTTCAAATAATTACATGCCTGGGGATGGTGAATAGTGGCTTTTTAATAATGTGATGGTCCATCTGACAAAGTCTCAGCATGAGCTCATGGTTTTAAACATGTCTTCATTCCAGAGGTTCCAAAGAGAACTTCCCAGAACAGTATGTTTAATCTCAAGAGAATTAAAGAGGAAATGGCCTTATGTGCTGGGTCCTGGTTGCTTCCAATTTTGACCTGAGTGTAGGAAAACTTGAAATCTGTGGGGAGCAAGAGATCCCATTTGGATCAAGTTTAAACCCTTCTGGAGCCTACTGGGAAACAGTGGGGACATGCTTGATCTTTTCTCACTAGTTATTAGTTTGTAACCTATACTCTATTTGGGGCTCAGGAAGGAATCCTTAACTACATGTGATTCGGCTTCTCCAAGGATATGGCAGGAAGTCCAAATAAGTCCAGCTCTCATCAATTATATGTCAGCCTTCTCTGGGAGGTTCGTGGCAATACAAAAATGTTTTGGGGGGGGGTTTGAGTTGGAGTCTCACTCTGTCACCCAGACTGGCGTACAGTGGCCGCTCCAGCCACCGCAGCCTCGACCTGCTGGGCTCCGGCGATCCTTCCACCGCAGCCTTCCGAGTAGCCGGAATTACAGGCATGTGCGACCATGCCCGGCTGATTTTTTTTATTTATTGTAGAGATGAAGTCTAGCTGCCCACGCGGGTCTCGAACCCGCGGGCTCAGGCAATCCACTCCCCTCAGCCTCCCAAAGGCGCGGGATTACAGACTGAGCCACCGAGCCCGGCTTAAAAATGTTTTTAAAAATGTTTTCAAACTCATCTGAAATGCAAATTTAGAAAATTCAGAAGTCTAACCAGAGAGCTAGATCTCCTTTAAGCCCAAGAGGGGGTGATTGAAATCGTATTATTTCAAGGTCCCTGCCCTCATCCGCCGCCCCTAGACACATGCACATCTGATGTCACCTTCTAGAAAATCCTTCCCTGACCACACAACCAAAAATGTACACAGCTTCAACCCCTACACTCCCTATTCTCCTTGCCTGCTTTATTTTTCTTCAGAGGACTTGTTACATATTTTTAGGCATACAGTTACAGATTAATCTTCACTAATGTCATTTATTGTACTAGAATGTCGGTTCCCTCATAGGTAGTTTTCATCTATTTTGTTCAATGCTATATCTATGTTGCTTAGAATACTGCTCGACACATGGTAAGTACCCAACAAATATCTGTTTGGTGATGACTATTGAATAAGTGATGCTGCTAGTCATAATTAGATCTTTATTCCTTTGGCTTTAAGTAAAAAAGGAATCTGCTTCCTGAAAAATAATTACATTGACTTTGGAAGAAGTACCATAGTAATTTTTTCAATCTGTGTGAATGGGTGAATCCAGTACAAGATCCCTGGGAGCAGACCTTGAAAAGTCAGAGAAAAATGAGGTCAGAGCCTCAGTGATCAAGTAGAGAGGCATCAACAAGATGTTAATGGCCCCGCTCTGAATAATAATGTTTCTCTTCATTTTTATTTTCTTGAATAGTCTAAATTTCCTAAGATCACGGATTTCTTTTTATTAAAAAGAAATATTTATCCAGAAAAAAATAGGTACACAATTTGTTTAATAATAAACGGGTTGTATGGATGGATGGTGGTCATGGTAGCATGACAATGTGAGAATGCACTATGTCCCTGCATTTTACATAGAAAAATGGGTAAGATGGTAAATTTCATATTTTGTGTACTGTACCACAGTATTAAATATCCACTGCCCTAATAATAATAATACTATGTAGTAAAGGTATGTTGCATAATAGATGTCCTTTGTGGTCTCTCTCAATAAGCAAATTCTATTAAGATTTTTTTTGTTTGTTTTTGAGTTGAAGTCTCACCCTGTCGCCCAAGCTAGAGTGCCATGGCACACTCACTGCCACTCCAGCGTCTACCTGCTGTACTCTGGTGATCCTTCTGCCTCAACCTTTCAAGGAGCTGGAACTATAGGCACATGCTACCACGTCTGGCTAATTTTTTTTTTTAATTGTAGAGAGGAGATCTCGCCAAGTTTCCGAGCTGGCTCGAATTGATTGACTCAAGCAATCCACTCACCTCAGCCTCCCAAAGTGCTGGGATTACAGGCTGAGCCCCCGAGCCCAGCCTCTATTAAGTTTTAATTTTAGCATTTCAACAGCAGTTTCCTTGCACAAGAGCTGCCATAAGTAATTCATCCAGGCCAAAGACAGCAAAAACACACGTTGTCACTTGCCTCCCCTACGCAGCTCCATCTTGTGCTTACTGCAGACTCTGTCATTTATCCTCGGTACTCTCACCCCACGCCTTTCTTCGACCCACCTCATAGTCCCTCTCAACAAGCAGCCCAGGACATCCTCTACCAGTAGATCCAACTTGGCGATTTGAGATTAAACTAATTTACCATGTGATCTAGACTCAGGTTTTCCTAAGGTATTGTATTACTCATTTGGAAAACATCCAGAAGGTCAAAAGATTGAGCAAAAATAATGCCAGGATTTTCCAGGTTCTTGAAAGGAGCTGCAAGGCTGTGCTTCACAAACCCGTAGCATAGTGGGAGTTCTGTGTCAAAGGTAGGTCTGCACCACTCTTAAGAACTGAGCTAATCCTCGATGAGCTTTCATTGAACTCAATTCATTTTAAGCACCTACTATTTGAAATGCATTAAGATAAGCATCACCACACGTGATGTCTATGTGACTAAGGCTTGAATTCTGCCTTCTACCCACAGGCATGACTAACTCTAACACAAAGTGGGCAGTGAGAAGAAACAGCTCCCACGCTGTGGATGGACTAAAGAGAAAGAAATCAATTCCACCTAGGAAGACTTCAGAGAGAAGGTGTTCGTGATCTGGACCTTGGAGTATAAACAGTACCTTAAAGTTTGGGATGACAATCTTTGAGACAGCTGCGAAGACACTGAAAAAAGCCTAGATATGGAACATGTGAGGCACAGCCAGGACTCCTGATCATCTGAGCTGTTGTTGATTAAATCTTCTGTTCGTATTCTTCCTTGTTCTAGGAACAGCATCTGCTGCTTATCTTTTTTGTTCAAAGATGTCCAGTGACATTTCAGGATCCAGGACTTGTTTTTCTTTTTCTGAATTATGCTCAGTACGCTAATTCTTTGGACAATCATCAATAAAAGTCTACTTACCCTGACTCCCAGCAGTAACATGAACCTATGTATGTGAATAAAACTGGGAAGAAGAAAAATTTTATATCTCAGTTTTCTTTGTCCACCTTGTATCCTGCCTAATTCCAAGTAAGTGTTGATGATATTGAACGATTTTTCTCCAGGAACCTAGCACAGTACCAACACAACTAAACTACTGAACAAGTAGCTTTTTGAGGGTGATGATAATTTATTTTTTTGAATAAGTACAATTTCACTTCTCATTCTTCATGTTGAAGAGAAGAAAAGGCTGAATTGGCCTTTGAAAGAAACATGGTCAAGAAGCAGCTGACCATCAGTGATTGTCCGAGGAAAGCAACTGGCAGAGTTTGCTATGAATTTACTATATTAAACTTTTGTTTCACTTCAGACTAACCTTGTCTGAGCTCACCACTTTCGTCATTCCAATCATGAAGCATTGATTAGCTGCTTCATGTATGCCAGCTTCTCCATCACAGTCCTTAGAATATAACAGTAAACAAACCAGACATTCTTGCCTTCGGGGCTTACAGTTTGATGAAAAACACAGAGAAATAGAAACTCTGACAAAGAAAGTTTAGGATTTGCAAGAACATATAAGAGAAGAACCTAGGGGTTCCAGGAAATGATCTCTAAAATTGACATCTAAGCTAGTTTGCTTATATGTATGTGAACTACATCAGTTTTCCTTTCTTCCTTCTTTCCTGCCTTCCTTCCTTCTCTCCTTCCTTTTCAGTTGGAGTCTCACTCTGTCACTCAGACTGGAGTGCAGTGGCACAATCACAGCTCACCACAGTCTCAAATTCCTGGATTCAGACAATCCTTCTGCTTCAGCCTCCTGAGTAGCTGAACTAATTTTTTGATTTTTTTGTAGAGACAAGGTCTCGCTATGTTGCCCAGGCTGATCTCAAACTCCTGGACTCAAGCAATCCTCTCACCTCGGCCTCTCAAAACACTAGGTTTATAGGCATGAGCCGCTGCACCTAACCACATCAGTTTTGGGGTTTTTTTCTAAGTATGGTTGTACATGATGTTATTTAAAAAAAAAAAAACCCAAAACTTGCAGTAGTGAAAAAGAATGAAAGCCTGTCCTGTTGACTTCATATCATAACACTGTCTAACAGATCCACTGAAAGATTGTCTAATTCTCTAAAGAAATGTACTCTTATTTGAGTTATTCTTTACCTTTGATGTGAGTCCAGACTCTGTGAAGTTAGAATTAACTTGTAGAAGACTGAAAAGCTGAAAATTATTTTGTCTACTAGAAACATAAGTGATTACTAACTAGTAGAAAATATAACCCTGGAGGTTAATTTATACTGCTTTGTATAACATTAACCCGTTTGGTGTCTATACTGGCATTCTTAACCTAGCAGGCTGTCTTTCATTAACTATTACGCATATCCTGCTTTGACTGTCTTTGCTTTCCTGCTGTTTTGTTCTCTAATGAGTTAATTAAACTTTCCTAAGTTTATTGAGAAATCTCTATATGTTTGTATGAGAATCGTGTTTTCAACTTTTTGAAAATAATACCCTGACAGTGAAAATCTCTTCGTATAACTAACCCTGAATTGTACCCCACACCTTTATAATAAAAATTTTTTAAATGTAAATATAAATAAATAAACTAAGAAAAAAAAAGAAAACCTCCTCAAGGGAGGGAAGGAAGGAAAGCTGTAAAAATACAGTCTTAGTCTCCATTACAAACCTACTTACTAAATCAGAATCTCTGGGTATTGAGGCCTAAGAAACCTGACTTTTTTTAAAGCTTCCCAGGTGACTTGTATGGAGAAAGTCAGTGTGGTAGTGTTTGGCAACCACTGGAAGAAAAACACCAAGAGTGTCCCAGAGAAATTCTGGTTGGCACAAGCTGACATTCCATCAACAGAGCCTCACCCCTTTATCTTGGGGATTGGAGCCCAGTAAAAATATAACTGCCTCTGGAAGAGTAACAATTCAAGTTATCATTAATCATTTACACTTTGGGATTGTAAAAGGACAGGACAGCAAATTGAATATAAGAGAAAAAGATTTCTGTGGTGGGTAAAGGACCCATGAAACAGAAGAAAAAATACTCAGAACAGAGGAAAAGAAATTGCTGAACTTCACTATTTTGCTTACAGCCCCTACAGACAAAACAGGACTACTTTTAGGAATAAATAATTTTTAATTTATGTACCACCAGAGTTCAAAAGTATGTAAAGTTTCTTCTAATCAAAGATGCCAGGAGAGTGATATGAACAAGGTGGAATAAGAGTTTTCAGTATCTATCCCCTCGGAGAAATGAATTTGGAAAACTAGCCACAAAGGAAAATAACCTTTATAAGAGTTAAGGAACCCAGGTGAAAAATTACAGCATCCAGGCAGAGCACAGAAATAAGAAAAGATACATTGAAGAATACAGTTTCACATTGACCACATAACCCCTCCCCAAACCCACCCAGCGTGAGACAGAGAGAAAGAGATGTCTACATGGGGGTGTCCACTTGGGGTGCCACAGTCTGAATGTTTGTGTTTCCCTCAAATTCATATATTGAAACCTAACCACCATTGTGTTGGTATAAGGAGATGGAACCCTTGGGGAGGTGATTAGGTAATAAGGGGACAGCACTCATGAATGAAATTAGTGCAGCTATAAAATAGGCCTAAGGGAGCGCGTTACCCCAACTCCCATATGGGAACACCTTTGATTTTAAGTCAAAACTGTATATAAAGTAAAGGAAGAGAGACAACAACACAATAATAATATGGGACTTTAATACTCCACTTTCAATATGGATAAATCAGGCAGACAGAAACTAAATAAGGAAAGATTGAAAACACACAACACTGTAGACCAAATGAACTTAACTGATGTATATCAAACATTCCAGCCAACAGCAGTAGAATGCACATTCTTTCAAATGCAAATGAAACATTTTCCAGGACAGACCATATGTTTGGACACAAAAAAAGTCTTAACAAGATTAAGATGACTACAATTATTTCAAGTATCTTTTTTGACCACAGTGGTATGATCCTGGAAATTAATAACAGAAGGAAAATTTTAAAATTCACAAATATGTGGAATTTAAGCAACTCACTCTTGAATAACAAATGAGTCAAGAAGAAATCAAAAGGGAAATCAGAAAATATCTTAAGACAGATGAAAATAGAAACACAGCTTAACAAAACTTAAGGAATGCAGCAAAAGCTGTTCTAAAGGAAAAAATGAATGGCAATAAATGCCTACATTAATAAAAAGTCAAATCTCAAATAAACTACCTAGCTGTATACTTCAAGGAATCGGGGGGGAAGAAACGAAGTTCAAAGTTAGCAGAAGGCAGGAAATAATAACAATCAGAGAAGAAATAAAGAAACTAGAAAAACAATAGAAGATTAACAAAATTAACAAACTTTCAGCTTAGATTAAGAAAAAAAGAGATAACTCAAATAAATGAAATCAGAAATCAAACAGGATACCTTACAACTAGTACAATATACATACAAAGGGTCATAAGAGACTACTATAAGTAGTTACATTCAACAAATTAGATAACCTTGAAGAAATAAATACATTCTTAGAAACATACAACCTGCCAAGTCTGAAACATGAAGAAATTGAAAATATGAACAGACCAACAGTGAGTAAAGAGATTGAATCAGTAATTTAAAAAACCTCACAACAAAGAAAAGTCCAGGACCTGTTGGCTTCATTGCTGAATTCTTTCAAACATTTAAAGAGGAAAAAACACCAATCCTTCTCAAACTCTTCCAAAAAATTGAAGAGGAGGAACCACTTCCAAACTCATTGTATGTGGCTAGTGTTACTCTCATACCAAAATCAGACAAGAACACTATGAAAAGAAAATTACAGGCCAATATACCTAACATAGATGCAAAAATCCTCAACAAAATATTAACAAACTAAGTTCAGTGGCACATTAAAAGGATCATACAACATAGTGAAGTAAGAACTATCCCTCAGATGCAAAATGAGTTTATATATAAAAATCAATAAATATGATACACCATATTAAAAGAATGAAGGGCAAAAATCATATGATCATCTCAATAAATGCAGAAAGAACATTTGGAAAAATTCAGCATCTTCTCATGAGTAATGATGAAAATTCTCAACAAATCAGGTATAGAGAGAATGTACCTCAACATAATAAGGGCCATATATGATAAGCCCACAGCTAACACTGTGATGAAAAGCTGAAAACTGTTTCCCTAAGATCAAGAACAAGAAAAAAATGCCCACTGTCACCATTTCTACTCAATATAGTACTAGATGTCATAACCAGAGCAATTAGGCAAGAAAAAGAAACAAAAGACATCCAAAATGGAAAGGAAGAAGTAAAATTTTCTCTGTTCACAAATGGCATGATTTTCTATGTAAAAAATCCTGAAGACTCCACCAAAAATGTTACAGCTACTAAATTAATTCAGTAAAGTGGCAGATACAAAGTTAACAAGCAAAAATCAGTAGAATTTCTATAAACCTTCCCAAAAAGAAATCGATAAAATCCCATTTACAATAGCAGAAATAAAAAATAAAATACTTAAAAATAAATTTAACATAGCCGAGCATGGTAGCGCGCACCCATAGTGCCAGCTACTTGGAAGGCTGAGGCGGAAGGATCACCAGAGCCCAGCAGGTCGAGGCTGCAGTGGCTGGGGAGCGGCCACTGCACTCCAGTCTGGGTGACCGAGTGAGACTCCAACTCAAAAAATTAATTAATTAATTAATTAATTTAATAAATGATGTAAAAGATCTGTACACTGAAAATGTAAAGCACTAATGAAAAAAATTGAAGAAGACACAAATAATGGAAAGATATCCCATGTCTATTGGAAAAATTGATATAGTTATGTCCATACTACTCAAAGTGATTTATAGGTTCAACCCATATTAAAATTCTAATGGCATCTTCCATATAAATAGAAAAAAAATTCCAAAACTCATACAGAGCCAGAAAAGACCCCTAACAGTGAAAGTCATTTAAGCAAAAAGAATAATGCTTGTGGCATCACACTGTTTGATTTCAAAATATATTCCAAAGTTATAGTAATCAAAACAACAAGAGTGCTGCATAAAAAAGACACAAAGAACAGTGGAACAGAATAGAGAGCTCAGAAATAAATCCACATATTTATGAACAATTGATCCTCAACAAATAACACATACAATATGGTAAGGACAGTCTCTTCAATAAATGGTGTTAAGAAAACTGAGTATGCATATTTAGACAAATGAAATTGAATCCTTTCTCACAATATATTAAAAAAACAACTCAAAATGACTTAAAGACTTAAACATAAATCCTGAAACTTTAAAACTACTAGACGAAAACATAGGAACAAAACTTCTTGACTTTCACTAGACATGGTAAAAAAAAAAATTTTATATGAACCCAAAAGTACAGGCAACAAAGGCAAAAAATAGGTAAACTGGATTATATCAAACTAAAAATCTGCACAGCAAAGAAAACAATCAACAGAATGAAAAGACAACCTATGAAACGGAGAAAATATTTGCAGACATTTAGCAGGTCAATATCCAAAATACATAAAGAATTCAAACATAGCCAAGAGGTATATGAAAAAAATAGTTAACACTGCTAACCATCAGGAAATGCAAATCAAAACCACAATGAGATATCATCTCACACTTGTTAGAATGGCTATTATCAGAAAGACAAACTATAATAGGTTTGGGGAAGGGTGTAGAAAAAAGAAAACCCTTGCATACCATTAATGAGAATGTAAATTAGTAAAACCATTATGAAAAATATTATGGAGATCCTCAAAAAATCAAAAATCGAACTACTGTATGATTTAGCAATCTCATTTCTGGGCATATGTCCAAAGGAATTGGAATTACTATCTCAAAGAAGTATCTGTACTCTCGTGTTCATTGCAGCATTATTCACAAGAGCCAAGAGGTGAAATCGACCTAAGTGTCCATTGACAGGTAAATGGATAAAGAAAATGTGGTGTATACATTCAGTAGAATATCATTTAAATAAAGGAAATCCTATCATTTGCAACAAGATAGGTGAGCCTGAAGAACATTATGCTAAGTGAAATAAACCCAGCACAGAAAAATAAATACTACATGATCTCACTTATATGTGGAATCTAAAAAAAAATGAACTTATTAGAAGCAGAGAGTGGAAGAGTGGTTGCCAGGGTTTGGGGGATAGAGGAAAACAGATGTTGCTCAAACAATACAAAGTTTCCCTTAGGCAAGAAGAAAAAGTACTGGAGTTCTAATGTACAGCATGGTGACTACAGTAAAAAATATTGTAGTGTATACTTGAAACTGACTAAGGTAGTAGATCTTAAATATCACTACAAAAAAAACTATGTGAGGTGATGAATATGTTAATTAACTTGATTATTGTAATCATTTCATAATGTATACATATTGCAAATATGTTGCATACACAAAAGCTGAAATTAAGCATTATTACAATTCAGAACTAAATTTGCTCTGAGCTTCCTGTCAGCCAAAGTAAAAGGAGACCAGATGAATTATATAAGTATTATTCTCTAAAAGAAGGAAGAGCATCAAATTGTCAGTAATGAACGACTTGTTCCCGCACTAGGAACTGATATCCTCATACAGGGTGCAATGAGATACTTAAAAGATAAGGAATCCAATTATATTTTATTTTATTTTATTTTATTTTATTTTATTTTATTTTTGAGTTGGAGTCTCACTCGGTCGCCCAGACTGGAGTGCAGTGGCCGCTCCCGGCCACCGCAGCCTCGCCTGCTGGGCTCCAGCGATCCTTCCACCTCAGCCTTCCCAGTAGCCAGAATTACAGGCACACGCTACCATGCCCGGCTGATTTTTTGATTTATTGTAGAGATGAGGTCTCGCTGCCCAGGCGGGTCTCGAACCCGCGGGCTCAGGCAATCCACTCACCTCAGTCTCCCAAAGGCATGGGATTACAGGCTGAGCCACGGAGCCCGGCTCAATTATATTTTTACAAACAAAAAGTGTGAAGAATCTTTATATGGCTGTTTTCTTTCTGCCAGCTCTCAATAAAAACTAAAGGAATCTCATTAATATGAGGTGGTTACAGAGATTAGAAGCATTGAAGAGGAATAAGCTGAGGTGATCCGTGTAGATTGCCATGAAATCTCACTCATAATCAGACTCTAAACAATTATCATAATACTGCAAGAAAGGAATTAGTAGTAGTGGGAGACTGCCAGGGGAGGGACATACCTCATCAGTGAGAGAACCTGATCTCAAACCAGGTAAAGTGGGGACTAAAGTGAAGCCCCAACTTTATCTACACAATGACCGTTTGTATGCCTAACCCTGAATTGTACCCTACAATTTTAAAAATAAAAATAAAAGAAAGAAAAAACAGAGTTGGGAATTTCCTATATAAAGAGCTTTTACAAAAGAACTTACACTTTTGATTCTGGGACTTCATCTGACTAGTATTATATTCAAATTACTTTCTAAATCATATTGCTTCAAGAAAAGAGCAATCAACTTCATGCCACTGGATCAAGCACCTTTTGCTTCCTAGCTGACTTCTTTCTTTTTATAGCTCTTTCCTGAGATGACTTATAATAAATATGAAATTCCCTTTCTCTCTGCCAGCCACATTTCAGGAGCTACTGACAGCAAAAGTGACATCATCAGAAAATCTCAATGGTGGGATGGCAGAAGTTTCCAGGCAAAAACCAAAGATTCCAGGCAAAAATTCAGAAATTAATTCTCTATTCTTCTTTCTTTACTTTCATGAAGAATACTGTGGTGGCAGATACGCAAACTGGCTGAAACAATGCATTAGGAATAGCAAATGTTTTCTGAGATTATGTGAACAGCACAGTCATAGCCACAGACATGAGTTCTTGAGGGAGCATTTTCTCTCTCAGACCTCATGCTGTATGTTAAGAAAATGGACAGCCTCAATTGGGACTTCGTTGTGTCTTAAGTTATTGAACTAACAGAAATACGAAGGGGTCATCTAACTCAGTGCTTCTCACACTTTAAAGTATGTGAGAATCACTTAGGGATCCTGCTAGATATTTATTCTGCTTCAGAATATGTGGGTAGGAGCTGAGAGTCTGCATTTCTTTATTTTATTTATTTAATTATTTTGAAGTTTCACTCCATCACCCAGGCTGGAGTGCAGTGGCACACTCATGGCCACCCCAGCATAGACTTGCTAGGCTCCGCCGATCCTTCCACCTCAATATTCCAAGTAATCAGGACTACAGGCACGCACTATGACACCCAGCTAATTTTTTTATTTATTGTAGAGATGAAGTTTCGCCAAGTTGCCCAGGCCATTATCGAACCCATGGGCTCAGGCAATCCCCTCACCTCGGCCTCCCAAAGTGCTAGGATTACAGGCTTGAGTGACCACGCAGGGCCGAGAGTCTGCCTTTTTGACAAGTTCCAAGGGAATGGCCATGTGACTAGATCAGAGACCACAATGAATAACATGACTCTAAAATGACCAGGCCAATTTGAATGAAGCTTCAACGTAGAAGAAGCTTAGTAGCTAAATCTGCCAGTGAAAACAAACAAGCAAACACAACAGCTGCAGCAGCCACACATCAGAGAACAGAATCTGCTGAGACACTGGGAGTCAGATATTATTATAATTGAAATGTCAACCAATACGTTTATCCTGATTGCCTTTGCACTCTTTCTTATCAACCTGTAAACTCCTATTTATCCACTAAAGCTCAGTTGAACTGCGGCTTCCTATCTCTGTAGTTTAACTTCACCTTGGATTGTCTTTACTTTAAATACACAGCAAAAAAAAAAGAAACAAAGGAGAAAGTATCACACTTCCAGACTTTAAACTTTATTATAAGGCTACATTAATCAAAACAGCCTGGTATTTGTACCAGAACAGACATACAGACCAATGGAGCAGGATTGAGATTCCGGAAGCAAAACCTCAATTTCTCAACCAAATCATTTTGGACAAAGCCTCCATCAACAACCACTGGGGAGAGGAGAACCTATTCAGTAAATGGGGCTGGGAAAACTGGCTGATCACATGCAGAAGATTGAAATAGGACCCCTACCGCTGGGCTCGGTGGCTCAGCCTGTAATCCCGCGCCTTTGGGAGGCTGAGGTGTGTGGATTGCCTGAGTCCGTGGGTTCAAGACCCACCTGGGCAGCGAGACCTCATCTCTACAATAAGTCAAAAAATCAGCCAGGCGTGGTAGCGCATGCCTGTAATTCTGGCTACTTGGAAGGCTGAGGCGGAAGGATCACTGGAGCCCAGCAGGTCAAGGCTGCAATGCCAGGAGTGGCCACTGCACTCCAGTCTGGGTGACAGAGTGAGACTCCAACTCAAAAAAAAAAAAAAAAAAAAAGAAACATCACCATACACAAAAATCAAGTCTAAATGGATCAAAGACCTAAATGTAAAACCTGAAACTATAAGAACCTTAGAAAATGCAGGGCCCATCCTTATAGAAATTGGAACTGGCAACCAATTCCTGACCAAAATCTCAAGTGCCCATGCCATAAGAGATAAGATTAGACAAGTGGGACCTCATCAAACTAGAAAGCTTCTGAAAAACCAAAGAAACCATCAAGAGAGTGGGAAGATAGCCCACAGACTCGGAAAAAATATTTGCCAACTGTATTTCTGACATCTAGGATCTACAAGAGACTCAAACATGCCAAAAAGAAAAAAACAAACAGTCATATTAAAAAGTGGGCAAAAGATATGAATAAACACTTCTCAAAAGAAGACACATGAGCAGCCAAAAGTTACTGAAAAAATTCTCAGCCTCACTAGACATCAAAGAAATGCAAATCAAAACCACACTGAGATACCACCTAACTCCAGTCAGAATGGCTACCATCAATAACTCAAAAAACAACAAATGATGGAGAGGATGTTGGGAAAAGGGAACATTTCTACACTGTTGGTGGGAGTGTAAAGTAGTATACTGTGGAAAACAGTGCAGTGATTCCTAAAAGATCTGAAAATCAACCTCCCATATGGCCCAGTAATCCTCCTTCTGGGAATATACCCAGAGGAACTCAAATCATTCTATAAAAAAGATGATGCCTGTTTATTGCAGCACTATTCACAATAGCAAAAACATAGAACCAACTATGCTGTCCATCTAAAGTAGACTGGATTAAAACAATTTGGTACGTATATATAATAGAATATTATACAGCCATAAAGAAGGATAAAATTATGAATTTTGCGGCAACTTGGATGGATTTAGAGTCTATAATACTCAGTGATCTATCACAGAAACAAAGAACTAAGTACCACATGTTCTCACTTATAAGCAGACCCTGTGCAATTATCATACTACTACAGGGAAGGGATTGGCAGTAGTGGGAAACTGCCAGGGGTTGAGGGGAGCATACTTCATCAATAAGGGTACCTGATCTCAAACCAGGTGAAGTGGGGACCAAAATGAGGCCCAAACTTTACCTGTACAATGACCATTTGTATACCTAAACCTGAAATGAACCTTATATCTTTAAAATAAAATTAAAAAAAAAAAAAATCCACAGCAAGAAATGAAGATCTAAAATGATTGATATAAAATATGTATTTTCTATTTTCTTCTCTTAATTTCTTCAAAAAACACAAATAAATATTTATTTATGTTTTTTGAAGAAATTAAGAGAAGAAAATGGAAAATGAGACACGAAGAAAATAAATAGATGTAAATCCAACCACATCAATAGTTGCATTAAATGCTAACAGAATAAACACTCATCTCCCAAAACAGAGACTGTCATGCAGAATAAAAAAGTAAGATTCAACAAAAACTGTGTACAAGAGACACAACACACTTTAGATTCAAAGACATGGAAAAGCTGAAAGTAAAAGGACTGAAAAAATGACTATGCTGGCAATAACCATAAAAGAGCTAAGCTGACTACATTAACAGCAAAAAATATTTTAGGACAAGAGATATTACAGAGATAAATTTCTCAATTATAAATGTGTACTCACTTAATAACAGTTATAAAATACATAAAGCAAAAATTTTATGTCTAATTATAAATACAGCAATTATGTATAATTCAAAAATTATAGTTATTTTAATATTTCTCTTTTAGTACCTGATAGAATAACTAGACAGGAAAGCAACAGGGATATAGAAGACTTAAAAAATACTATAAATTGACCTTACTGACATTTATAGAATATTTCACCTCAAAAATGCAGACTGCACATTATTTTTAAGTGCATGCAAATTATTCTTTAGGGAAAACCATATACTGGGCTATATAACAGTTATCAAGAAATTTAAAAGAGTTAAAATCGTGCTGAGTACATTCTCTGACCATGAGAGAATTAAATTAGAAATCACCAACAGAAAGAAATCTGGGAAATTAGACAATAAACTTCCAAATAACCAATCACTATACACTATATACTATACACTTGCAGAAATTAAAAATGTATAAGGGAATATTTATGATATCTATGTCAACACAAGTAATTCTCTGTTAACAAACTTGACAACTTACATAAAATAGAAAACTCCCAGAAAGACACAAATTACCAAAACTGACTTAAGAAGATACATAACAGTTTAAAAAACTTTGAAATCTTACCATGAAGAAAAACCCAGGTCCAATGGCCTTGCTGGTAAATTCTATCAAATATTTAAGGAAAAATTATGATCAATCCTACATAAATTCTTTCAGAAAATAGAAGATATAACTTCCTAATTTTTTCTGAAACCAGTAGTGCTCCAACATCAAAGTTAACAAAGACCTCAAGTAGACACCACAGAAAATTTCAGGCCAATATTCCTAATGAATATAGATGCAGAAATCTTCAATGATATATATATATATAAATATATATTTTTTTAATTTTTGTTTTAAAGATGTGGGGCACAATTCAGGGTTAGGTATACAAATGATCATTGTACAGGTAAAGTTTGGGCCTCATTTTGGTCCCCACTTCACCTGGTTTGATATATTAAGAAACCAAATTAATAACCTATAAAAAGGAACATACACAATGGTCAAGTGGGATTTATCCATGAATGCAAGGTTCATTAAAAAACAAACACCAGGACTTCCGGTAAGATGGCGACGGGACAACCAGGTCTGTGAAAACCTCTGTAAAGGAGAACTGCAGTGGGTCTCTGACTCTAGGCCCGGGGGCTACGGACCCCAACATCACAGCCTGATCTTCATACGGAGCTCGGCCGTTGCCACCGCTGGGGCATCGCAGCGGTCTGGACAGCCACTGCAGCACAGACGCCACCGCTGCAGCCGCCGCACCCACCGCCACTGCCGCCGGTAGCACATCGCACCACCCGGGCCGGCGGCAATCCACAACTTCAGTCCTTGAAGCCCCTTCAGGGAAGATCTGCTGGGATCGCTGCCACCTCTCCTGCAACCGAGACGTCCTGCCCGCCGTAAGTCTCCTGCCATCTGCTGTGAGGCAGGCAGCCATCTTGCCATCCTCAGCTTCTGCCGTCCCTGTTCAGACCCACACCCTCTGGGGCGAGCAGCTGAGATAGCAGCACCTGCTGGCGATTCAAGGTAACAACACCGAAACAGGAGAAATAAGCTTGATAAAGACATAGGCCAGAGTGGTGAACAGAGGGTGATCTGAACTGTCCTTCACAGTAGACCAGGGGCAACTGACCCTAACTGCAAACTAATTTACCAGCTTGAAAATAAAACTAGAAATAAGACCTGAAAGGACATTGGACTTAAATGAAATGTCTCAGAGTGTGCTTCATTGATTCTGTTAGTTTAATGACTTAATTCTATTCCTACTGAATTGTTCCTTTTTTTCTTTTCTCCTCTTCCTTTTCTTCTCTTTTCTTCTCTCTGTAAACCATATCTTTGTAAAGAGGAACAGCACACTAATAAGGTGGTTGGATAGCTGGTGTGTTAGCATCACTATATGTTTTATTTTTGTCTGTATGAGAGTTGGTTCGTCTGTAGCTGTGGTCTATTGTTTTTAATCTGTTTCAGTATAGGCCTCTCTCTCTATTTGTTAGCACACTCGCTTGTTTCCCCCCTTACTCCTTTATCTCTCCACCCCCCTCTTCAACCCACTGTCTGCTCCATTCTCTCCTCTCTGCTAACCACATTTTATTTCAGAGAGTAAACCTACAGCCCCACTGCACGGACAGATTCCAAGGCAGTGGGAAGTGGGTTCCAGATTATTCACACACCTGTCAGCAAATACCAGGACCTGCAGATAGATTTTGAATCACAGCTCCCCCTTAAGTAAATCTCAAAACTGCAAAAAAGACCACACCCAACCTACAGTGCAACTCCAGAGTTGAACAAAGTAAGAGGGTATACATAAAGAATAGGAGATTGAACAAACAGAAGTAAAACCAATCCCTTTACCCCTGAATAACAGAATTGAAGAAGTGATGTGGAGGGAAGGAAAAAGTAGGGAGGGGGAAAAACCACACAAATGAAGAAAAACCAAAAGAAGAATATAGGTCTCACACAGACCCCTGGGAGATCAGACACTGAGAAAACAGATTCTGGAACACAAACAATGAAGAGCTCCCAGAATGACTGGTTACATGCAACAAACCCAGACATCAAGACATTAATGGAGAGAATTTTAAAAATTGAGGAGAGACAAGAGGAAAATAGGAAGGAGCTGATGTCAGAAATGACAGCAGTAAAGAATACTGTGATGGAAATGAATAACAGACTAATAAGCATGGAAAGCAGAATCAGCCAAGCAGAAGAAAGAATATTAGAGCTCGAAGACCAAAACACAGAACTAACCCAAGCTGTCAAAAGCATAGAAAAGAAGCTCAAAAAGACAGAACAAAACCTGCAAGAGATGAATGATCACTTCAAGAGACCAAACCTAAGAGTAATTGGGCTTCCTGAGACAGAGAGAGAAACAGAAGCCACACTGGAACAAACCTTTCATGAAATCATTCAAGAAAACTTCCCTCATCTCATCAAGGATGAAAAAATTCAAACACAAGAGATTCAGAGAACCCCTCCAAGACAACAAATGAGAAGACCAACTCCCAGACACATAATAATTCACCTAAACAAAGTAGCTATAAAGAAAAAATCCTAAGGCAGCAGAGAAAAGGTCAGACTACCTACCAGGAAACCATTAGATAGCAGCAGATTTATCCACAGAAACCCTTCAGGCTAG